>NW_007728831.1:126099-131349 GCF_000696425.1 Galeopterus variegatus
CCATGTGTACTTGAGAAATATGTGTATCCTGTTGTTGTTGGAAGAAGTGGTCTGTATATGTCTATTAAATCCAGTTAGTTTATTATGTTGGTCAAGTTTTCTATTTCGTTACTTATCTTCTGTCTGCTTGTTCTAGCCATTATTGGGAGTTGGGTATTGAAGTCTCCAACTAATATCATAGAACTATTTATTTCTTCCTTCAATTCTGTCAATTTTTGCTTTATATGTTTTTACAGTTATTAAGCACATTAATATTTATAATTGTTATATCTTCTTGCTGTATGGAGCATTTTATTAATATATAATATCCTCCTTTGTCTCTTAAAAATATTTTGATCTAAAGTCTATTTTGTCTGATATTAACACAGTCACCCTACTCTCTTTTGGTTACTATTTGCATGGAATATCCTTTTGTATCCTTTTACTTTCAACATATTTGTGGCTTTAGATCTAAAGTGAATCTCTTGTAGACTCTTGATATGGTTGGATTGTGCTACTTTTAAATTCATTTTGCTAATCTCTGTATTTTGATTAGAGAGTTTATTTACATTTAAATTGTACTTACTGATAAGGGGGACTGCTGTCATTTTTCTATTTGTTTTCTACATACTCGATAACATTTTTGTCCCTCATTTTCTGCATTATCGTTTTCTTTTGCATTTAGCTGATCTTTTATAGTGAAATGTTTAAATTCCTTTTTTATTTCCTTTTGTGCATATTCTATACAATTTTCATCATAGTTATCATGGAGATTATATTTAATATCCTAAAGTTATAACACTCTGGTTTGAATTTATACTAGCTTATCTTCAAAAACATAACAAAATTGTTCTTTTATCAATCTGTCTACATGCCTTTCAGTTGTTGATGTCACAAAATTACATTTTAACACGTTGTTTGTCCAAGAACATAAACTTATAATTTTATAATGCATTAGTCTCTCAAAGTATGGATATAATGAAATGTGGAACTATAAACCAAAGTTACAAAAATATAGCTTTTAGAGTAATAATTTTAAAAAAATGTATTAATATTTTTAATCATGTAGAAAAGAAAAGATGGAGTTATACACCACTCTTGTAATAATACTAGCTTTTATATTTGCCTATGTATTTACCTTTATTGAGATCCTTGTTTCTTCACATGGCTTTGAATTATTGTCTAATGTCCTTTCATTTCACCCCTGTTTGTATGTGTGTTTATATTTATGTCTTTCATCAAATTTGGAAAATTTTGGGGATCATTTCTTTAGACATTCTCCTTTATCTCTCTCTTCTCTTTCTAGACTCCCACAGTGCACATTTTGTCCTCTTGATGTCATCTCAGAGGTCCCTGATGTTCTGATCAATTTTCTTCAATCTTTTTTGTTTCTATTCCTCAGATTTGGTCATTTCCATTCAAGTTCACTAACTCTTTTGCCTGCTCAGATCTGATTNTCCTCAGATTTGGTCATTTCCATTCAAGTTCACTAACTCTTTTGCCTGCTCAGATCTGATTTTGAATCCGTCTAGTAAATGTTTTATTTCAATTACTTCAATTTTTAGGTTCAGAATTTCTTTTAAGTTTGTTTTTAGGTTTTCTAGCTCTTTATTGGTATTTTCATTTTGTTTATACATTGCTTTATTGACTTTTTCCATGTCTTTCTTTAGTTTGTTGAGCATCTTTAAGATATTTGTTTCAAGTTATTAGTCAAGTAGACCTGTCATCAGGGTATTTTTTTCTCCCCAGGGACAATTTCTGTTATTTTACTTATATCCTTTAAATGGGCCTTTTTTTTTTTTTGGCATGTGTGCATGCCTTTTAAATTTTTTTGTTAAAATTTGAACATTCTAATCCAATAATGTGATAGCTTTGGAATTTAGATTCTCTCCCATCCCTGAGATTTGCTATTTTTGTTGNATAATGTGATAGCTTTGGAATTTAGATTCTCTCCCATCCCTGAGATTTGCTATTTTTGTTGTTTTTTGTTTGTTTGTTTGTTTGTTTTGTTGGTTGGCCTGAGACTTGCTGTTTTTGTTATTGGTTTTTTGTTTGTTTGGTTGTTTTTTTAAATTATTGTAGGCTGCCCAGTGCCAATGTCCAGCCTGAGGTGTAAACTTTAGATCTTAGTTTTTTCCTAAGTCTGTGTCTTCTTCTAGGCATGTGCAGTGACTTTAATTTCCCCTGTATATATGGTTGCTTTTAAATGTCCTAGTCTTCAATGTTTGATTCCCAAAAGAAGAATAAGAGAAAAATGGAGGAAGAAATAATGATGTAGTCCCTTTAAGTGACCTAGAAGTTATTTTAGATAGAGGGGGAGAGATTTGCAAAAATGTGGGGAAGTACAATAGCAACGGCTGTCCTCTCTTTGTCTGGAAGCAGCAATTATTGATCAGAGCATGCATCTCAAGTATTTGAAGGAACAATCCGTTTTTGCCCACCCTGGCTCTGACAAGATGTGTGCAAGCTGCTCCTGGAACATATGCACAGCTGCCTACCATGGGGCTGTGCTAAAAGGTGAAATTGGCTGAAAGTAACTGTATTTTATTACCTAAGATTTCCCCCAGAGTTCTATATATGCTAGAGTTTCAAAAAAGTTACATTAGACAGATTCTGCCAATGCAATTGTTGTGTGAGAGAGATTTCTGGTGTTTCCTACTCCACCATCTTTTAAGAATCCTCTAGATTTTCTTCATTATTAAAGAAATATAAGGGAGACAATACATATAGAAAAAGCTGATAATAATAACTTGTCTTTTGCCTATATACTAGGCATCCAACATTGCACTTAGCACTTTATTGGATTATTTCATAGAATTCTCAAAAAAAATCTCTAAATTTGATTGTAGTTTTGTCATCACTTTACAGATGAGGAAATTGAGAACAGAAAATAGAGAAGCCAATTTGCAAATCAAGGTGTGTGATTGATTTCCAAATTGTGTTGGGGATTAGGTTTGCAACTCATAAACTTTAATGATACACTTATTTATGAATTTATTGTAGATAAGAAATCTTGGCTCAGTACTTACAGGCTGAATTACTTTTAATTGTAGGTCTCTGAGCTGTTCATGATAAAACAATTAACTGAATTGTTCAAAAGATATTAGATATTAGGTGCCATGCTGGCTGTTATCAAGAAAAGGGATCAGAAGAGCATAAAGAGGTAGTAATGTCAATTATAAAGTATGTATTTTCAAATCTTCCTTTGAGCTCTGTGTGCTAAATGTTCATTAGAGGTGTTCTGTTCTGTAATGTATCATTTTCTAGCCATATTGGGGTGTGATATCTATATTTTTGTATCATCCATACCTTGACTAAATAACCTGAGAGTACAGTTCGGAACTTCTCACAGTGCAAGGCACATAGTAAACAGTATGCAAATATTTATTGACCATAACTGAACTAAGCAAATGAAGTGCTTGTTATTTCCAATTGTAAGGTAACAGAACCTTTCTAAATTGTATTTTTTATATTAAAAACACTTATGCTTATCTTACTCTATTTTACTACTTAGTCAAAACCAGAGATCTGAGTTATTTTTTGAAAATTTAAAATATACTGAAGTTAAATACCAGTTTTGGATATCTATATCTATATCAATATCTTTCATCTATGTATCTATGTTTTGGGGTCCTCTGAGATTAGATCTGAAATTGGATAGTTTGGACACCTGCATTAACTAGTTATTTGCATATCACACATTGAGAAAAAGGAAATAAAGCCACCTGTTTTAGTCCATTTTTGCTACTGTAACGAAATGCCACAGACTGAGTAACTTATAATAAACAGTAATTTATTTGGCTCATGGTTCTGTAAGCTAGGAAGTCTAAGAGCATGGTGCTGGCATCTGGAGAGGACCTTCATTCTGCATTATCCCATGGTGAAAGGTGGAAGGGCAAGTGAGGATAAGAGCAAGCAAGCAAGAGAGAGCCACTTTAATAACAAACCCACTCTCATAATAATAAACTTATTTTCAGGATGATGACCTTAATCCACTCATAAGGGCAGAACCCTCATGATTTAATCACTTCTTAAAGTTCCCGCCTCTCACCATTACTGTTTTGGGGATTAAGTTTACAACCTATAAACTTTGGTGAACATATTTATACCATAGGATAATCTAACAATGCAAACTGTGAAAATAAACTGAAGCCTGTGGAATTGTTTTTAAGACTGAGTGACCCAAATTCAGTTCTATTTTTATTATTGTTGTAAAAACTCAGAATCAAGTTACATAAGAGTCTCATTTAGTCAAAGACAAACAATACAGTTAGTTTATTTGCAGACAAAGTAAATAAGGGCTCATTTCTAATAGCACGAACACTGAAAATGAAAACATCATCCTAGAATATTGTTTAGTTGTACTCAGCTGAATTAATGTGTATTCAGGATAGAACTGAATGTTGTAAATTTGACTTAAAAAAATTTATGGTGCAACAGAATATTCAGATGTCAAATAACAATAGCATTAAAGTCAGAAAAACTTTTCACACAACAGAGACAGTAAAATTTCTCTTACCAACAATCATTTCATAAGGTACTATAGAATATAATTACAAAGATATCTACTTTTTATTTAACTTCATCTGCTGTCACAAAAGGCATAAATCTTTCAATGTCATTGTAAAGGAATATGGAAGATAACAGAATAGAAATTTGGGACATGAATATTGAGTGTTTTACTATAATGAATGTTGGGTTTTAGTGGGAAATTGAAATGAGATGAACGCAGCAGAGATAGACACAATGAAAGTAGAAACATGATATTCCACGGAATGAGGAATGAAGAATGTAAAGGGATTGAAATAGAGAGAAATAATACAGGTAATGTGTGAAGTGCAAGGATTTATTTTAAAATGCTGCAATCATAGTTAAGATAGAGGAATTGTGTCCTTTTTTTTTGCTAAAATAATATCACTAGTTAGAAATCACATAAAAAATATTTTCTACTTGAGAGGGGGAAAATGTGCTCTCTTTAATGTGGGGGTAAAGGCTTTAGGAAAGACTATTACTTCAGGAAGTGCACCAAAATATCTTGGTTTAAATACTTGATGAAGATTTTTTTAAGAAAAAGAGGGAGAAAATTGGATGCTTATTGTTTCATTGGAGAGTTTGCTGTGGGAAAGGTTTCATTCCAATGCTTTCTACTAAATGATAATTCAAGTTCACTTAGAGAGAACAATGTGATATCTATTGAAGAAAAATGTCTTCAAGAGAGAAAGTTACATAATTTTTTTTTTTTTTTTTTTTGTCTTTTTCCGTGTCCGGCAA
>NW_007728831.1:132283-133159 GCF_000696425.1 Galeopterus variegatus
AGCGCCGCCGCGCTTCCCAAGTGGCGCACTATCCAGTGCGCCACCGGGCCGGCCCTAATTATTTTGATTTAAGCAAAAAAATCATTTAAATAAAATGTTTTCCTTTCTTTAGTTTTATTTTTATTCAAAATCGAGAAAAGTGATCTTAAAAAAGGTGTTGGCAGATCATGAACCTTTGACTTTAAAGTACATGAAAACTTTACATTTCTAATTGCATTTAAAATGCTTAAGAAAGCTGTAAGAATTAAATAAATGAAATAATGTTTTCCAATAAGTTATTAAGCTCCTGTTAAGACAAACTTTGGATTAAGAATTTATAGTATGTATTGAAATAATTAAACCTTATACTCTGGCCCCAAATAACTTAAGAACTCAAAAGTGATATAAATGCCATTACACTTCTAGAGGCCTTTCATGCAGAAAAAGAAAAGATTAAAGATAGATTAATTTTAATTTTGTTTTTATATGCCCTACTTTTTATGATGCCTTTGCCAGTTGTAGGTGCTAGAACAAAGTACTATCGAATGGATGGCTTATAAACAAACAGAAACATTTCTCTCAGTTGTGAGGCTAGAAGGTTGAGATACTAGTGCCAGCACAGTTTAGTTCTGCTGAGCTCACTCTTCTGCATTATAGACTGCCAAATTCCTGTAGAAAGAGGGTGAGAGAGCCCTCTGGGGTCCTTTTTTTAAAATTATTGTTTATTTAAAAATTGAGGTATATTTGGCAATTAAAGATTATATATATTAAAGACATTCAATTTGTATTTCTTTATTTATTTTTATTTTAATTTATCAATATGCAGCATAGTTGAATTTCTTGTCTCTTAACCAATTCCTCCTTCTCCCCCACCCCACCATCATCATATCTGTTCAC
>NW_007728831.1:134601-138095 GCF_000696425.1 Galeopterus variegatus
TCCCAGCAGTGGAATAGCTGGGTCATATGGTAGATTTAACTGTAATTGTTTGAGGGAACTCCATACCATTTTCCATAAAGGCTGCATCATTTTGCAGTCCCACCAACAGTGTAGGAGGGTTCCTCTTTCTCTGCATCCTCACCAAAACTTGTCATTGTCAGTCTTTTGGATATTAGCCATCCTAACTGGAGTGACATGATATCTCAAAGCGGTTTTGATTTGCATTTCCCGAATGTCGAGTGATGTTGAGCAATTTTTATGTGTTTGTTAGCCATATAATTTAATGATTTTATAGATATATACATGTATTTGTGAGTGTGTGTGTGTGTGTGTGTATATATATATATATATATATATATATATATATATAGTGAAATAATCACCAGTCAAGTTAATTAACATTTCCATCACCTCAGATAATCCCTTCTTTTTTTCCTTCCTTCCTTCCTTCCTTCCTTCCTTCCTTCCTTCCTTCCTTCCTTCCTTCCGTGTGGTAAAAACACTTAAGATCTACCCTCTTAGCAAATTTCAGTTATACATCAAAGCATTATTAAAGTCATATTGTTGTACATTATATCTTAAAAAGTGAGCAAAAGAACTGAATAGACAATTTTCAAAAGAAGACATATAAATATCCAATAAGTATATGAAAAATTTCTCAACTCACTAATCATCAGGGAAATACAAATCAAACCCACAATGAGATATCACCTCATATCTGTTAGAAAGGCTATGATCAGAAAGAGAAAAGACAATAAATGTTGGTGAGGACGTGTAGAACAGGGAAACCTTGCACTCTTTTGGTGGGAGTGTAGATTGGTACAATCATTATGGAAAAGAGTATGGAGGTTCCTAAAAAGTTAAAAATAGGACTACCTTGTGATCCAGCAATCCCAGTTCTACATATACACGTATGTCCAAAGGAAGTGAAATCAGTAGGTGAAAGAGACATCTGCATTCCCATGTTCATTGTGGCATTATTTCCAGTAGCCAAGATATAGAAAAGCCCTAAATGTCTATCAACAAATGAATGGATATATACATACAATGGAATACCAAGGTACTTCAAAAAGCTCGTGGAAAAAATAGAATTAAAAGATAATGTGAATCTTTCTGTGAACTTTTTGAAGACCTCATATTATTTAGCCTTAAATAAAAATAAGCAATCTTGCCATTTGTGACAACATGTGTAAACCTAGATAGGCATCATTATGGTAAGTGAGATAAACCATACACAGAAAGACAAATACTGAAGGATCTCACTTACATGTGGGATTTAAAACAGTCAAACTCATAGAAGTAGAGAGTAGAAGGGTGATTACCAGGGAATGAAGGGAGGGAGAAATGAAGATATATAAGTGTTTCTTTTTATAGGGGCACTAATCCCATTCATGAGAACTTCACCTCATAACCTAATTATCTCCCAAAAGCCTCATGTCCTAATACCATCACATTGGAGACTTCAACATATGAATTTTGGAGAGACACAAACATTCAGTCCATTTTAAAGGTTAATGTTTAAATATCAAAATTAACTGAATGATCATAGGACAAATTACACAAAGATAAAGTAAATGTAAGTGAAAAAAATTAAAAATTGAATTAAGACTTTAGTTATTTTATACAAGAATTGTCACAACTAGTTTGTATTTGGACAGTGAACATATTTTATTTGGTCAGCACAATGTTATCAAACGGTTGAGAATTAGTTGACACTATATAAAGTAAAAAAGATTTTACATAAAATCCAGAAATGAAAACCTTTTTATAGAAAACATCAGAATATGTGGGAACAGTGACTATATTCTAGGAACAAAGATTAGCTACAGTTGAGTAGTCACTAGCAAACCACCTGCTTTACAGAACAATGCTAGTAGT
This sequence comes from Galeopterus variegatus, assembly GCF_000696425.1. Classification (NCBI taxonomy): domain Eukaryota; kingdom Metazoa; phylum Chordata; class Mammalia; order Dermoptera; family Cynocephalidae; genus Galeopterus; species Galeopterus variegatus. The sequence goes on from NW_007728831.1 coordinate 136,480, forward strand.
CTGGCTCTGTATGCACATAATGTCAATTAGAGGTGTATATATTTTAACGACTTAATTGAAATTTTTTGATCCTGTTGTTGATATCATAAACAAAAATAGTTAAAGAGATTTTATAAAAATTGAGTTTCTTTCTCATAGCAGAAAATTTAAAAACAAAATATATTGGCAAAAATGAATTATACAGAAATTAACTCATAATGATACCACCTAGAAATAAGCATCAGAGAGAATTCTGTATCTACCAGTTCCTAGTTTTGCAACCTCAGGTAATTTCCTTTATTTCTCTAAGTCTTTATACTCTCATCGACCAAAGCAGAAATTAATAGTATCAACCTCATGCACTTATTCTACACATTAAATGAAAAAAGTGCTTAGCTTTTTGCCTGGCAAACATAAATGTTTGTATTAGAGTACTATTAAGTAACTTGTTTTTTCAGTTTTTCTATTAATGCATATATCATATCTTCAAGAACTGTAGGAATTAATTGAAAATGATTAGGGCAGCCCTTACTATCAATGGTGTCCTATCTCTAAGGATGTTTTTATTTCATCTTCTTCAAAGAACTGAAGCAACTGTTCCTCAACATCAGATCACTGACATCTGACACTTTTGTCAAATTAAGGCAGAAGAATGTTCCAATGAGCAGATGTTTTACTCTGTAAGGAAAAGCAAACACCATTCTCTTTGCTCTGAAAGTGTTTAATGCAGAATCTTCTAAGTGTGTTTCAGAAGGAAGTAGATTTCTCTATAAAAGTAAAGTATAAATCTTTTACATTTTGAAAAGAATATCTGAGATCCCTCTTACATACAGCACAGTGAAATTTTTTTTTTCGTTAAATTTTTATTTTGTCAATATACAATGTATTAGATTATTATGGCCCATCACCGACACCTCCCTCCCTCCTCCCTCTGTCCCCTACCACCCAAGAATGTCCTTTCCATTTGCTTGTTGTAACAACTTCAAAAAAGTATAGTTGTTATATCTTCTTCCCCCACCTCCACGGTTTTTTCTGTGAGTGTGTATGTGGGTGAATTAGTTTGTTTATTTTTAGCTCCCACCAATGAGTGAGGACATGTGGTATTTCTTTTTCTCTGCCTGACTCGTTTCACTCAATATTATTCTCTCAAGGTCCATCCATGTTGTTGCAAATGGCAGTATTTCATTCGTTTTTATAGCTGAGTAGTATTCCATTGTGTAGATATGCCACATTTTTCATATCCATTCATCCGATGATGGAAATTTGGTCTGATTCCAGCTCTTGACTATTGTAAAGAGTGCTGCAATGAACTTTGGGGTACAGGTATACCTTCGACTTGATGATTTCCATTCCTTTGGATATATTCCCAGCAGTGGGATAACTGGGTCATATGGCAGATCTATCTTCAACTGTTTGAGGAATCTCCATACCATTTTCCATAGAGGTTGCAACATTTTGCAGTCCCACCAACAATGTACAAGAGTTCCTTTTTCTCCGCAACCTTGCCAGCATTTATCGTTCAGCGTCTTTTGGATTTTAGCCATCCTCACTGGGGTGAGATGGTATCTCAGTGCACTTTTGATTTGCATTTCCCAGATGCTGAGTGATGTTGAGCATTTTTTAATATGACTGTTGGC
>NW_007728831.1:142244-143603 GCF_000696425.1 Galeopterus variegatus
TGGTTTTTTGCATTTCTGGTATCTTTTTTTGGATGTTTACTCATTTTGGCAGGGAGCTTCATTGTGCATAGGTTTGACCCTCTGGCTAACTAAGGTATGGCTGTGTTTGTCAATTTTGTGTGTCTACCTCTGTGACTGCTCAGATGGCCCTTAGTGTTCTATGTGTGTGTTTGCCTCAGGTCTTGGGCCTTTCCGGGAAGCTTCTTCTCTGGTCAGCTCTGCGAGTTCTCCCTGTTCCTTGTGTTCTGGCCCTGGCAGCTGGATCCTGTCCTGCTGGCCCGACAGGGTGTGTGAGATCTGTAAGTCTCCGCCTCGCTATCCGGGTGTTTCTCTGTGTGTGGGGCCACCCGGAGGGTGCGTCTTTTATTCTGAGACTCCTCCTCCTTTGCCGGACCCGTCCCCTCTCTGTGCGCTCAGTACAGGGCTGGGGCGTGTCTTCTGCAATCCTCGTCTCTCAGCCCTGCCCAGCCCAGAAGGGTCTCAGGCCTCCGCCAAGGACACTGTGGTTGTTCCTGCAGCCCTGGTCAAGGCCCTCTCTGGGCCTCCCACCATCCCCCCAGTATTGCGGCCCCCTGTGTGGTTGAGTTATCTCCCACACCAGGATGCGAGCCCCCCGGGGGAGGATCCCACAGCACACAGTTCCTCTTTGAATACCCCCAGCGTGAGCCGGCTCGGCGCCCTCAGGCCGTCAGCTCTCCGGCAGGTTCAAGTGGGCTCGGGGGCACCCCAGTCACCCCTCTCCCAACCAGAAATCGGTCTGGGGTTCTCCCGAACTGAAGGCCACAGAGATGGTATCTGCCTCCCGGAAGCAGGATGTTTACCTGGGGCCAAAGCCCCAGGTGTGGCAGAGTGACAGTCTGGCCGGGATCCTCTTCCCTGCCCTCCCGATGCTGGCCAGGGGCTCCCCATGCCACCAGACCTGCCAGAGATCCGCGGGTAGAGTGGGATTGGTGGCCAGTCCATAGGCCCCGGGGGGCCACGCGCTGAGGCACACAAGTGGCATGGGTCAGTGAGAAGCCGCACCAAGCGAAGATGGCTGGTCTGCCTGATCTGAACTGGCCGGCTCCGCCCCCACCGGAGAAAATGGAGGCAGTGGTGGTGCAGGCGCCTAGCCTGGTGTGGTAGGTGGGAGCTGGGCAGTCGTTTGCCCCACAAGTGGGGCTGGGCTGGGGGTCACTCACAGAGCTCCCAGAGCTCAGCCGGTCCAGTGCCTTCCTCTCCATCTCTGTGTCGCCGCTGCCGTCTTTCCTGGCCTTTGTTGCCTCGGGCTGCTTGCTCGGTCTCCCGGCGCGATTGCAGCGCTCTCAGGAATCTCCTTTTGTATCGGCCCTAAAACCTCGAGACTGTAGTTGCTTTTTT
>NW_007728831.1:143983-145814 GCF_000696425.1 Galeopterus variegatus
CGCACACTTCTCAAGCTCGCTCTGTCTTCTGGCACGCCCGCTCCAGACCCGTTGCCATCTTTTATTTTCAGCACAGTGAAATTTTTAAAAGTATGAAAAAAACTGAATGGGAGAGTCTCACTGTCTATGTAGAAGGCACTGGTAATATGATATGAGATCTCTGTTCTCTAGAATTAGCAGTAAATCTTTTGCTATATAAAAAAGACTACTTCTTTCATTTTAGTATGGAAAACTCTGGGATTATTCATAAAGAGGAAGAACTTTGATAGCTCTGTTTCTGGTTATCTTGTAACACAGGGTCTTGCTCAGTGCTAGATTACCCAACAAGAAGGTGAAGCTCAGGCAGGGGCAAATATATACACACACATATACACATAAATCCTATGTTTTGAAAACAAAATTCTAAATATAAGCAGGGAGTAATTACATGGAAAAAAACTTGATCAAATTTCTTTACTCCAATTTTTCAGTTGATCATATTTTTTAATTGTGTGGAAATGACAAGGTATTACAATGCTTTGCATTTTGTATACAGCTCTCTCTCATCCCTGTGGACATCATGTCTCTGACTTTCTGAATCTTAGCCTATGTCTCATCAGAACTTTGTGCAAAGAGATTCAATTTTAGAATGTTTTCCAGAAATCTGCTGCATCAACTAAGGCTGCTTCTGATTTCCACCAATGAGGTCTGCCTGCCCAGCTACAGTAAAATAAATTAATTTTACAGTGCATTTTCACCCAATTGGTTCCATAAGTGAGTCATTAGTAACCCATTCTACTGTTTTATCAGGGGAGCTGCCTCTGGATAATTTAGTATACGGTAAGATCATGGAAATCCATGTTAAATGGCATATTTTTTCATTCTTTTGCAGTGAAACAAGCTTCTTGGTGAGAAGTAATGATGTGAATGATATCAAACATGATGGTGAATAAGAAATTCTCTAAATCTAAGAATGTTAGGGTTGGCAGGAGCTCTATAAGCAAGGAAGACAAATTTATATACAGAAAAAGGCACTATTCCATGTGTACCTACAGAACGGGCCATCTTATCTATGTGACTATTGAGAGACTGCTACAGTGGGAGAAATTTCGAGAGTATATATGTGAAACAAAAAATTCTCACACTCCATGTACATACACCTCTCCTTCAAGCATTGTTGTCTTCAGGATTCTTCCACTTTGTTTCCTACTGTTTTCTGATTCCATAAATAAGGATACACCTCTACCATATGTGTTATCTTTTTCAGGAGGAGCAAACACCAAATAGTCAAATTGAAGTTCTTCCTAATGGAAGGTAGAACAGTTTTGCTCCAAAACCCTAGAGCTAGGCACTGTGATTTCTCTAGTTTAGCAAGTTAAGTATCAGGACAATGTGATTTCCCAGAGTCTCTATAAAGAATCTTTACATGTCACAAACATGAAATTCCTCAGTTGGATCTGTTGGGTCATAGGTCTAAGTGTCAGAGTGGTTTGAACTTCAGCCAGATTGCAGCAGAGACTTCTATTTATCTGAGTTTCTATAAAAGCCAGCAGCTTTAAATTTTCTCAGTTAATGGGTTTTAGAGGCTTGTACCACCAGATGAAAAGAGATGCATCAAATCTTTTGCTTCTTTCTTATTGGTAGACTGTGTAAGGTGTATCATTTATTTTCACATGGCCCAGACCACTGGGCACCTTCAATTGGCAATTCCTGCTTTTCAGAGTTTATCACTCACATTGTCATAAATACATGTATCTTCCTATGTCATCTAGAGTACCATCAATTTGAACCAGCATGACTTTCTCTGGAATTCAAGACTGTCCAGGTCTCTGTGTACTGTATCATAACAGAG
>NW_007728831.1:146298-149398 GCF_000696425.1 Galeopterus variegatus
AGCATGACTTTCTCTGGAATTCAAGACTGTCCAGGTCTCTGTGTACTGTATCATAACAGAGCGCTGGAAGTTGACATAGAGCTTAGTGAAGACACGGAATATACTGCTACCACTTCCAGGCAAAAGTAAACTCCTATTTATTTTTCTTTTTTTTTCCCTTTTTCGTGTCCGGCAACGGACCGCAACCCTCTGTGTCGTGCCCGTACCAGACCGGGACCGGCAACGGGATCGCAACCCTCGGTGCTGCGCCCGCCCCTCGCTCAGCCAGTGAGCGGGAACCGGTCTGTATGTGGGATCCGAACCCTCGGTGGGAGCGCCGCCGTGCTCCCAAGCAGTGCACTGTAGCAGTGCGCCACCGGGCCGGCCCATTATTTTTCTTATTAATTGGTATATAGCTATAGTAGTTTCCAGATCGATGGCTGCACATCAGGTAGCCAAATGTACATTATTTTTCTTATTCATTGGTATATAGCTATAGTAGTTTCCAGATCGATGGCTGCACATCAGGTAGCCAAATGTACAGAGGTTTGCTCTAGAACCTATGGTTTTGGAAATGGAGTTTGAGGCACCACCTGATGACAATTACAAAAATCCACAGTCATTCATCAGGAACTTGTGGCTTTTGCACAAGGAAAACATGCAAGTTAAATAGCCCTGTGATAGGAAATCACAACCACCTACATCTTTCAAGTATTTGAGGGTGACACTACTTTCTCCAGTTCATTCAGAGCTGAGGTATTGCTTCTGCTTTTTAAAATTTGAAAGTCACAGTAGTTAAAACTTTCATTTATCCATTATTATCATAAAAGCTCTTACTACATGGTCATGAAGCCAATTTAGGAATTCTGCCACTTGCCAAATATGCATTCCAATTATGCATCTTGAAGTGCTGCAAACATATTCAAGGTGAAACCAGTCACACTGATCCCAGTGTATGACAGACTTGGAAATACACTTTATTTAGCACCTGAGAACCCCCAGTCCTTATCTATGGGCCACAGTGATAAACTGGGTCTCCAGAAAATGTCTTCAAAACATCACCACTATCTAATAATCTCTGGAATATCATGGTGCTTTCCTTTCCTTAGAGCACAATCACCATGGTAAGTGGCCTCGAGCTTCTTTGGATAAGGATTTTAGAGTGATTTATAGTATACACTAGTGGTATTATTCAGAGAATTCAACCTTTTCTTCAGTAAAGAAGCTCTGGCTCTGTGAATTTGCTTGGAATTGAGGGATTCCATTTCTGCACTTTCCCATTGATGTAAGTCAAGTTTTTTCTCAGTAGATGTAGAATTTCTCCAATTATATACATTAAATAATATTTTACTAGCTTGACAATTCTTTTAAATCTAGGGATCAAATAATTTATCAACCACCATCAACCAGCTTCCCATTTGATGGGCACTTTTATTATGAAGACTAGATATATTGCCTGGGCTTTGTGACTCCAGGATCCCATCAGTCCCACGGAAATCAAGGAGCTCGTTTCAGTGGAAGCATCTTTCAACACTAACCTTGATCTTCAAAGGAAAACTATCCCAGAGATTTCACAAACGCTGGTGCCCCCACATTTAAGGCAGTTTAACAGTACTTTGGTAAAGGAGTGTAATTTGAGCCTTCATGGGGAAATATTGTAAGTTTATGTTTACATCATAAGTTTATCATAAGTTTATCCTAACATTTTCATCTCTCTAAATCTTTGGACTTTTCCTTTTTTCTCCTACCAGGTATGTTCTGGAATCTCAATTTCATTGAACGTGGTCCACCTTTGTATGTAGCTTTTAGTGAATTAACCAAAGTGTTAGAGCCACCTCCAGCTTCTGGAAACTTCATATTAAAGTAATAATCTTGTGAAAATGCACACAGATGGTTAAATTTGAAACGATCCATGTTACAGGATATCCAACAGACTTAGAATCTATTTCTCCTCATGTCTCTCAGGTTCCTGCCAATGTAAATAATCAAATCTTGCAATTATTTTTGTGAGTCTCTCCTCTTGGGTCAAACTTTGCCTTATCCCCTAGGGATATGCTGGGATCTGGTTCTGTTATGGGTCTGGGGGCAAAGAGGAGTGATGACAGTGGGCTTTGTGGAGAACAGATTTGCAAAGTGAAGTCCTTATAGGGTCCTTCAGCAAGAAGATGTGTCTCCTCAGAAAAAGCATGATGAGATTTCTTCCAAGGCAGCAGAGGAATGCTCAGGGAAACTTAATAGTTCAAGTTTCTCAGATTCTTCTGACTCCAATTAAAGATCTCCAATTCAAATCTTAGAAACGCACTTTTCAATATCTTAACCTCTATTTTAGGAAATTCAGACATTTCATCCGACATGCATTACTATTCCCCAACTGGCATGATTAAACTTAGAGTTTAATTTTTAGCCATATCTGCTCTGTGGCTATAAGAAATATGATATTATTCCAGGACCACAATAGAAGCTTCCTGATTCTCTGTGTCTTGAGCTGATGGTTGTAATGTAAGAGCTTATCATTTTCTTTCCAGTATAGCCAGAAGTTGCTATATCATATTATGAACTTTGTAGTCATCATTTCCACCATAATGATCAAGAGCAAAAGCAATTTTATCTGTAGAAACTTTGATTTCAACCAACAACCACTGATGGTAGTTTATACAATAATGATGTAATTTTATGCCATGAATTTTTAGTATCCTTTTCCCACTGGTTATAAAATCCCCACTATGTTTTAGCTTCAATAGGTGTGTAACCCAATTGTAAAATCCTAACTTAAAGGTCTGTTTCTTGAAATTGCTTCCAGTAACAAGAACTATATTCTTGTTCATGTCAGGAAAGTAGAATTCATATTAGATAATTCTATACAGTTAGGGTGGTATATAGGACTAGTTCTACAGGCACTGAAGGAGCTGGAAAGGGAAAATACAGGGTAAGTAAAAGCCAATTATCGAAAATATCTTAGGGAAGATGGGACTGAGAAAAATGATGTAGTTACCAGGGTCTGGGAGCCATGAACAAAGATTGAGAGCTGAAACTACTGAGCTGGAGGCACTACTCAGGTCAACCTTTGGGAGCTGGGACGTGGGGGAAAAAGAAGGTGTGTGGCAAAGCTGACATGTGAGCC
>NW_007728831.1:149588-173895 GCF_000696425.1 Galeopterus variegatus
AATAGGTGTGTAACCCAATTGTAAAATCCTAACTTAAAGGTCTGTTTCTTGAAATTGCTTCTAGTAACAAGAACTATATTCTTGTTCATGTCAGAAAAGTAGAATTCATATTAGATAATTCTATACAGTTAGGGTGGTATATAGGACTAGTTCTACAGGCACCGAAGGAGCTGGAAAGGGAAAATACAGGGTAAGTAAAAGCCAATTATCGAAAATATCTTAGGGAAGATGGGACTGAGAAAAATGATGTAGTTACCAGGGTCTGGGAGCCATGAACAAAGACTGAGAGCTGAAACTACTGAGCTGGAGACACTACTCAGGTCGACCTTTGGGAGCTGGGACGTGGGGGAAAAAGAAGGTGTGTGGCAAAGCTGACATGTGAGCCTTTGCTGGATATGTCACTGGAGAATGGAAGGGGGATACCCAGGCTTTTTTCAACTTCCTGCTCTCTAATTTCCCACCAAAGCAACACATTGATTGAACCTGCCTGAAATCAGTGGGAAGCAAAGCATAACTTGCAAATAGCAATGCACTGCAGTGCAGGGGAAGGGAAATGCATAGATCTGAGAGCCAACAGCAAAATGACTGGCACAATATTTTTATGTATTCATGTCCAAAATGGGTCACATGTCCTAAATGGGAATTAAATTTTAATTTGTAATGGTAATATTTAAGATAGTTACCTAATATTTGGGGGAAATATGTCATTTTTTTCCTGAGATTATTGATAAGCCTAGGTTAAAAAGTCCCTTCTCAGCATAACAAGAACATAACATTCTACTTTTAGTTTTCTATTGGTGCTGGAACAAATTAACACAAACTGAGCATTTACAATGTGCATTTAACCCTTGGTGAAGTTTTTCTTTTCTTTTCTTTTCTTTTTTACCATTATCTATCTATTACTTTTATATTGCTACATAACAAATAACCACAAACTTAGTAGCTTAAACCATATTTCATTTATTTTCTCACAGTTGTGTCAGTCAGAAGTCTGGGCTGACTCAGCTAGGCTGTCTGTTCAGGATCTTCCAGGCTGACATCTTGTTGTCTGCCAAGTCGGGCTCTGGGGATGAATTTACTACCAAGCTCACTCAGTGCTGCATGAACTCATTTCTTTGTGGTTGTAGGATGAAAGTACCTTTTCTCTTGCTGGTTTTTAGCCAGGGGCACCCACTTTCCTCTGCACATGGTTCTCCCCATGTTCAAGCTATCAAGGGCACATCAAATCCTTCTTGTGCTTTGAATCTCTTCCCCTTCCACTACCAGTCAGAGAAAAGCCTCTGTTTTTAAGGGCTCATAGGATTAGATCATGCCCACCTGAATCTCCCAATTTAAGGCCATACAACATACCATGATTAAAGGTGTGATGTCTCATGACATTCACAGGGTTCAGGGATTAGAGTAAGATATCGCTGAGTGGTCACTTTAGAAATGTTGCCTGCCACATGGCACACCACCAGTAAGGGTCAATGATGAATAGCATTCTTATCCAATATCTGCTTGTGCTTCAAGAATAACAACATTGATTACCTTTCGCATTCAATAATAAAATAAATATTTTTAAATAATATAGGAATTCCATTTGATGACAACATTTTAAATTAATTCCTGAAATGGAAAAACACTGATATTTGTAAAAATATCAGAAAAGCTCTGCCAGTTTATAGTAAACAAAATATTTGCTGTTTTTGAATAAAGATTTTTTTTTTGTAAGAAAAATAGCACTATGAGAAAGGGAATAAGATCATGAAAGTATCTAAGTCTACAGGTTCCAGTAGGCTTTCTTAGGTGTGTGACTTTCTGGATAGTTTCCTTTTTCATAAGGAAGGTGTTAGTTGAGTTTCATGTAGTTGTCCACCATAATTCTCTCAGAGCATGGAATTGTCTTTGTGCACTGACTGTGCTGCCTCCAGAACACCCAACTTAGACAGTGAGCCAAGAATTTATCTGTGAATTCAGAGCCTGTCTTAACCTATGAACATCCCATACAAATAAAAAAAATCTAGAAATCTTATGAGTTTGCCTGAGATATTCTCCCCTTTATTTTAAAATTAATATTTAATATTGACATTTTATTCTCTGGAAATAGATCCTCTGTGTTGATTTTACCAGGAACTATAAATTTAAGAATAATCAGTCAACTATTAGCTTCATATCATTTCCAGGAAATGACAATACTATGTGATAATTAAATACTAAACTTCTTAAATTAGACATGTGCATAAAAACAAGTGCTTAGTTGTTGGAAACCCAAATAATTGCCATTAGTCACTTTGGTATCACAGCAGGTTACACAAATTATTATTACATTCAATTAGCATTTTGACAAGTACAAAAATTCTTTACCTGCTTTCAGATTACACACAGAAAATGATTTGAAAGCACTTCCTGCTTTGAAATCATAAAAGCAAATCAAAGAGATCAGCTCCAATATTATCCTTATTATCAAATATCTGGGGATCATTAAACCAAATGACAGAGGAAGAAATGCCAATTATAAATGCTGTTTTAAGGTGGCATTTGATTTTCCATGCAAGGAGACTATTGTAAACAGAATGATATAATTTAACAAAATTACTTTATTGTGATATAATGCTAATGATACCACTGTTCACTTCCTATTTTTAGTAAATGAAATAGTATAAAATATATTATCATTTAATATTTACAGCATCATTCCTATGTAACTCTATTTCTGACGTATTATATGTTGAGGAATTAGTTGTTTTGAATTTTTAAGTATCATATTAAAATTTCCAGTTAGTAAATGAAATAGTATAAAATATATTATCATTTAATATTTACAGCATCATTCCTATGTAATTCTATTTCTGACGTATTATATGTTGAGGAATTAGTTGTTTTGAATTTTTAAGTATCATATTAAAATTTCCAGTTAAAGTATAAGTGTTAGTGGCAGAAAAACATATAGACTTATATACTAGAAAAAGTTTCTATGATGACAAACAATGCTTTAAAGCACCACATACTAATTAAAAATGGCAAGGGTATTAAAGTACACTATGGCTTTACTCTAATCAACTGAGCTAACTCTCTAGCTTGCTAATGATATTTAGTAGAAATTTTTCACTCAGCTGTTTTCTTGGTGCTTAATTTCTAATAAGAGGAAAAGAGTAAACTTGCATGAGAATATATTCACCACAAAAAAATAAATTTCTCATTTTTCCTACATTAAAATTAAAATCAAATATGCTTATAGCTTATATAGTAGTATAGTTTTATTTCCTATGAAAATATACATTTCAAATCTAAATGTTGCCTAGAAAAACTACAGGAACAATAATTACATAAGGATAATAAAAATGGAAACTATGTTAGAATTAGATAACTCATAGATTCAGTAGAGTTTATGAAACATTGAAATTCACAAGAGATACATTATTTTTATTAGGATGATGTAAGACAATATTTTCTATTCATTGCTTTAAGTGTGTAAATTACACTGATGATTTCCCATCTCCTGGGGAGAAAAAAGAGTCATTACTAAGAAGTCTAGAACATTGATTTCAATATTAGAAAATCTTCTCTTTGAACTCATCACAACTGGTGGTACTTTTTAGTATGATTAAAGAATTCTATCAAAAGAATTTGTGTTCTTTTTTTTTTTTTGAAAAATAAATGAACTAAAGAGATACATTATGTATGGTCCTTATGTATCATTTCAAATCTATTAAACATTAAACTCTAAAATTCTCTATGAACCATGAAAATCTTTTAGAATTTGTTACCTAGCTTATATAAAGATAAATGGTATTCACCATAAAACCCATATATTTTTTTTCTTCTCATATTACCTTGGTTTTGTACATACTAATTAATATGCCCAGTCCATAGTCAGATTCCTTGTGTGCAGATTTACAAGTTAGGTGATATTAGGCAATTAATTAAGCTCGTTGTGACCAAGTTTTACAATCTCTAAGACAGAAATAAATAGTGTATTTATATCATTAATTGTTTTGAGAATCAGACAGAAATAATGATAATAGAAGAACAATGTATCTCACATCACAAGCCCTAAATAAATGTCAGACAAAGTTAATAAATAAAACAACACATGGATTAAACAAAATAAAATTCCAAAAGACCTTCTCTGTATTTTCAGTTTGTAGATTCTGGCAGCATCTTTTCACACTTCACTCATTCTGCCTATGAAAATAAATCACCAAAAACAGGAGTATAGCAGCAACTTATACAAAACCTTCCCAATTATCTTCATAAAAACCATACAAAGCAATTAGAAAGATAATCAAAACCTGCCATATCTTACACCTTCAGTAAAACTTGAAGACAGAGAAAGCTGTCAAGCTAACAATTACTTGTACATGAGAGGAGAAAAATACACATAATAAACACAAAATGTTTGAAGGATTATGCCAGGTATAGAATAAGACTAGAGAAGCCAAGGGGTCAGAGGTGTGTCTGACCCCAGGTAAAATAAGAACAATAACAGCAAGCAGGTAAAAGTATTTAACCTAGATGGTAGGAGGCTCTACCTTATATGGAAACTGCTGTGATTTCTAAAAATGAATTGGGCAGGACAATGTGCTAGGGATAAAGGAAATAGGAAATAAAGCATGGACAGTATAAAGGCAATTGAGGAGGCAGCTACACATTGTAAAGAAACCACTCTACTGTGGAGCAAAAAAGAGAGAGTCTTTGAGTGAAGAAACCAGATAAAACTATCCTTATACTTTTCTACTCTCCCCTTCAAGTTATTCTACTGGGGGGTTTCCGGTTAGCTCAGCTGGTTAGAGCTCAGTATTACAACACCAAGGTCAGTGGTTCAGATCCCCATACTGAACAGCCACCAAAAAAAATAAATAAATAAATAAAATAAAAGCATGCATAGATTATTCTACTTATAGCAGGAAAAGTAAAATTTTGTTCATTCAAATATTAATAGCAAGAAAGGCAAATACCCATGCCAATGAAAGGAGGTTGTAATTGAAGCACACATTGTCACACACAGAAAACTAAAAGCAAGAAAAAGATTTGCTGTAAAAGCACACAGAAATCAAGAAATATATTGAAGGAAAAAAAAACTTCAGAAATTAATTCTAATTTACAAGTAGTGAAAGAGAGAAAAAGGACCACAGAAAGCACAGAAAGTAAGGGACATAGAGGATAAAAGAAATGAAACTTTAATAGAAATAGGGAACTGAAAGTATTAGAAAGTGATATAAAAGCCATGTAAAGAACATACTAACATACCTATAAGTGGAGGTCCAAAAGAAGAAACAAGAACCAGTCAAAACACAAAAAAGAAAAACTAAAATAAGCTCAAACAATATTATATGATAAGTGAAATTTTAATTATTATGAATGTGTTAATGACATTTTGGCTATGTATAAAAACTTTTCATTTAGAGATATATACTAAACTTTTAAGTGTAGAATGTGCCAATATCTATAATTTGATTTAAACATACTTTTCTTCTAAGATGTTGAGCACTGATGTTTTCCTACTGACTAATCTATATATCTCATGAGGGAAGCTTTCATGCATGGTGGTTAAAAACACTGGCTTTTCTATTAAGATAGACCTGACCTTACCATCTAGCTAGGCCACTTCATAGTTATGGCAATTTGGCAATATTACTGAACCGTGGTTTATATGTCTAAATCAAAAATTTATTTTGTGAATTAATGTAAACACACATACACACACCCTTAAGTCAAGATGTCTGGCCTCTAATAACTCAAATGTGACAGATATTATTCTTCCATTCTGGGACTGTCCACAACTCACATTTTGATACTCCCCCAAACCAATGAATACAGACTTTGAGAAGACAATAAAATATATGATAACCAATTAATAAATGGCAGAATTCCCACTCTTTCCTTCTCCCCCATGAAATAACTAGCTGCTACAAGTTTCTAATATTAAGACTTTTCTGATTCAAAAGAATATAGTGTTTGAAAGAATACATATTAAAGAATATGTTTAAAAGACTACATATTAAAATCAACAGGTAGAAAGAATCTGATCATAAGCAGTAGCCTCTGTTTACTGATAAATTTTAACACTTTTTCTGTTATCAAATTCAGAACTATCTTGTTTCTCTGATTATTCATGAATTCACAAAACTTTCTGTATGTGTAGTGATTCCCACACGTGATTTTTCTTTTTTCAAATTTCTATTTGAAAATTTATAAAATGTTTCATTCTTTGTGGACTTTAAATTTACATGTTACCAAATTTTCTGGCACTTTATTTCACCAATTTTTAATTTTTATTTTGTCAATTTAATTCATTTATTTTTCCTTTTTTGTACATAGAGACTCCATTATCTGTGAAGAAAGAAAATCAGGGATTTGAATTATGACTCTTTAGTGTACTCCTTCTTTCTGTGCTTATATTTCCTTAGACATAATTTAAAGCAATAATAAAAATAGTATCAACTTCCATTGATAAAAAGCATATTTTGTGTCAATCACAGTGTAGTAAAAACCTTATGGATGATATAGGGCCTTGAGGGTCACTGTTAGGTCTTTGGCTTTTGTTCTGATTGAGATAGGTGTTGCTCAGAGGACTTTAAGCAGAAGACTGCTATGACCTGACTGTGTCTTAACAAGACACTCTGGGGAACAGATTGACCAAAGGAGCACAAGAACAAAGGCAGGAAGACCATTAGGTTAGGAAGCTATTTCAAAAAAAGCTTTGCAGGTGATGGTGATTTGGACCAAGTGCTGACAATGGAGCTGGGGAAAGCAGTTCAAATTCTGAATAGATTCTGAAGATATAGCCTTCTGTATTTGATCACAGATTGGATACACTATAATAATGTGAGAAATCAGTGAAGAATTCCAGGTTTCTGTATTGACGGACAGAAAGAATAGACTTAATATTTATTGTGATAGGGGATTTTGAGAAAAACTCATTTTAGTGTTAATATAAGGAATTTGGTTATGGTTGTAGGGGAGGCAAAATTTTACTTCTACTCTCTTAGGATCTGGGGCTTGGCCTGAGAATTATGTGGACATAACACAGATTAATGGAAGAAAAGAATACAATGTATAATATGTTTTTTGTAACACAATAGCTCCCATAGCGACATGAAGATAGAACGTAGCAGTTAGAATTAAACACTTATTTACTGAATTGGACAAGAGATATAAATTGTGAAAACATGACAAGGCAAGGAGGCTTGGGCTAGGGTAGCTGATCTTAGAGAGGTGACTAGGAAGATAAGGGTTAGTTTACAAGATTTGTTTGCACAGCTTTCTGTCAGCCTCAACTCCTTGTCCCTAGGGATAAGAATACTTTCCTCCTGATATAGGGAAGACATCTTCCATATGAAGGTTTATCTCCCATTTTTAGAAGAAAATGGGGAGATCAGAGTGCCCTTTTGTACCTGCAGTTTTTCATGTGCCTTTAGTCCAAATTATTCCTTATGCCAAGGTGGCATAGCAAGCCTTCGTATCTCCAAGCATTATCTGTGGACTTAGTACTGTTTCCTGTAGCGTATACATTTCTATAAAGTGAACTGAGTACCCAATAAGATCAATTAATTTTTGAGAAGTGAAAGACTCACATTTGGTTAAAAAAATAAAATATTTTTTATTCTGAATTGAATCTGCATATTAACAGCTTTCATTATTTTCACTATTCAGGCCTTATGTACTATTCATTTTCAGCTGCCTACAGCCTTTTCATGATCTAAAAAATGCAAAAATACTTTTGAGATTCTGTATGTGTCTGATTGCCTTGAAAACTATGAAGGATTCTTTCGAATGTAAAGCATGAATCATTAGAGGGTTTATTTTGCATCTTGTGCATTCAAAAGGTTTGGAATTCATTTTGAAATGTTGCAAAGCGCTCTAGCATCTCATGGGCTTTTACTCCCAAAACACATTCTCAGTGAAAGATTTTTTCACTCACAACCCTACCTGAGCATGAAGTACACAGAATATAAGATAAGACAAATTCTTCTTGAGTATAACTTTAAATTACTTAGGGAAGAAGCCAATATTTATGCTAAAAAACTAAATCAGAAGCTTGTATATGTACTTGAACAGTGAGAGTGTTACTTAGCATCTGTTCTGGCATCAAGTTTTACCTGAATTTTCTCCATATTGTCATGGAAAAGTTCTTGCAGACTAGTACACAATAATTTCTAAAATTCATAATTGTGCACTGCATCATGAGCTTATAGAAGTCAGGATCATTTGTTGTTTATTATTATCTTACAAGGACCAAAAAGAGTGTAAGGCACATGTGATATGCCCAATATTTTTGTTGTTATTGTTGAATTAAAAAAAAAATGTTTTGTTTGAGTCATTAGAATTAATTGGACTGTACATAAAAAATTGTGACCCTAAATTTAAATTATTCCACTAAAGGTTGGTCTTGGAAAATTCAAAATGAAGTAATAATCTAAAGCAGTTCTATCACTAGTTTCTTTAAATAGACTTTATCTAGCATTGCTGAATATTTACTTCATAAATCTTTCTTTCCATAATGTTTCTAATGGCATTATGATTGTTCTTTTGAATATACAATTAGTTTCTTTTTTCATTTATGTTTATGTAAGAAAATAACCACATTGGGAAACAGTTGTTTCACACTGAATGATATATTAATGGACTGAAACTTAATGGAAAGAAACAGCTCAAATTTTGGTTTAGAAATTTAAGTTTGAAATAGTATACAGAGTATTTGACTATCAGGACTGATGCAGTCTTCCCAACTGTCCTTTAAAATTCCAATGGAAAAACAGGAAATGATGACAATTAGAAACATAAAAGAAAAGACTTGATGATGAGCCTGGTATAAGATGAGATTTCTGATTTCTTCAAGCCCTTGGCGTTGAACTGAGAATCCCAGTGAATGGCAAGATGCCTGCTGGTCTAATATTAGGGAAACTCCTTATTCATTCATCTCCCCTATGTCCTAACCCAAGGAGAAGATACAACAAGATACTAACCAGCTACATGGATGCATTGGATTGGGGAAAGGATGGCCTTGCAAGAATGATATTTGCATACCGGTATGTCATCCAATCAAGTTAACAACTCAGGTTTGGGCACAAATGGGAAGGATCATGGGGGAGCAAATCGTGGGCACTGTTACTGGTTTTGTTGATATTTTTTATTAGCTCTCATTCTGTACAAAAGAAAAATGAGTTTGATTGGTACACAAGGGTACAGGGAAGAGAACTTGTACATCCTCCCCCCACCTCCCATGCAAGGTTAGTTGGCAGAGTTTAATTCTAGGTGTATATGTGCTACTTGGAGGATGAGTAATGAGTAAGAAAATAAAGTTGGACTCATGGAAATATACTACAGTCTGATAAAGAGGAAATCTTATCTTGAAAGTGAAAGAAAAAGTGTACCTTTTAAAAATGATTTATTGTAGTAATATTTTAGAAATACATTTGGTATTTTAATAAGATTCAAGAAGGCTGAATGGGATAGTAGCACAGAGACATAGGAAAGAACATGTTTGTGATAAAGGAAAAAAAAAAAAAACCCATGGATCTTCTAAGCACAGAAACTAGCTAACAGAAGGGGGTTTGGTTTTAGAGTAGAATGGAGAAATTGAGGCATCCAAGGAGAAGCTATAAACAAACAAACAAAATTATTCTCAAGAAAGGGAGCAAAACCTCAGCAGCAGGAGTTTGGGACCTTGTCATTAGGTGTGTTCCATAAATATGATTCAGCCACTGAGTCTCTAGATGCCATAGATCAAATTCTAAGTCTATAATTAGATGGGCTCCCCAAGCCTATGATTTTGTCTCTTTTGTGTCATACAGTCTCTCTGATGAAGTCATTTAAGGCTGGGGTGAGTGTGAATTTTTGATTGCAAAAAGCTGTAGGCAGTGACAGTCTTAAAAGATGCTAACTGAAATGAAAGAGCATTTGTTCTAGTACATCCCAAATCCTTGACAATTGAATAACCTGTGAGCAGCAAATAGTAGAATTAACCTTCTTGTCAAAACAGTGATATGAAAGAGTGACATACTATGCTGCAAATAAATGATTTTTTAAAAGGATAAAAAGATAATACTGAAATGAAAGAGCATTTGTTCTAGTACATCCCAAATCCTTGACAATTGAATAACCTGTGCGCAGCAAATAGTAGAATTAACCTTCTTGTCAAAACAGTGATATGGAAGAGTGACGTACTATGCTGCAAATAAATGATTTTTTAAAAGGATAAAAAGATAAGGAATAAGAGAAATGGTGACAGATGTTTATCCAAAGAATCTTAAGTATGCCTGGGGAAGAAAACACAATTAGAACAGTAGCAATAATAAAATACATGCATAAAGGGACTTCTGCTAAGCTTAAATAAAAAAAGATTAAAAACAATACAATGAACTTATCATATTATAGGCAAAATTAATGAAATAAGATTTGTATCCAGACATAACTGGATTTTTTTTTTCTTTTAAGAATAAAGAATAAAATAATTCCTATGTAAATTTAGGCAGGAAGAGGAGACAACCTAGGAAGGAATAAAAAGCTACCATCCTCTGAGTTCTCCAATGCAATTCTAATTGGTAGAGCTCAGCAGAGAAAAGGCCGTATGAATTTTGAAAGACAAACTTTGTAATTCTTTGCTTACTTCCAGCAACTGGTCTTGTTTGCCCAGTTCACGTAGTACATACAATCAAAGAACACGAGAAGCACACAGCACAAAAACAATATAACAATAAAACAATAAATAAAATAAAACAACATGACAGATTTAAATCAAAATATGTTATGACAATAAACATAAATGTTTTTAGCTCTTTTACTAAAAAATAAAGATTCCTACAGTGAATTAAAATCCTAAATAGGCAAACACAATTCAATCGTAACATTCCTAACGCACAATAGCCTGAAGAGTTGATGTGGTGAATCAATTAAAAGCTGGGCTACAAGTTCCCTACTTCATTACCTATTATGTCCAGATAATCTTCACTGACAAATAAACCCTATGACAGAACTGTTTGCCCTGTTACATGTAGTAAAATTACCTCTCTGGAACAGCTTCCATGTTCCTTCTCACCTCTCCTCATCTAAATTAGATGCTTTTTCTCTATGTTTACATGGTGTTCTCTACTGAATTTATCTCCACAGTGCACAGCATTTCCTTTTTTTTTTTTTCTGTAGTGGCGGCCACTTACTGTAGTGCCTCTCCTAGTATCCCCATGTTACAGTGATGACTTCATTAGCAGCTATGTTCAGGCAGTGGGACCAGTCTGCTGGCCATAACTGAATAGACTTCTCTTCAAATATCTCCTTGGTAGCAAGAAGGTTGTGTACTTTCTTAGGGAAGTTGGATCTGTGGGAACTTCGGTGTCTTTTCTATTTTTTTTTTCTGCCTAATGAACCAGGGGGAGAGGGTTATAAAATCTGGAGAGAGAGAGTCAACATGCAAAGAGAAACAGTGATGAGAAGTGAGGGGAGGGCTCTGACGATGTTCTGTCATCTGATTCCCCTCTCAGCTGCCTCATGGCATTTGGGTTCTGTGAGATCTGCTCTTTCTTATAACAAATTCCCATTTTTACTTAGTTGTTCAAGATGCTTTTTGTTCGTTTGTTTGTTTCCTAAGTAACCATTATGTTGTATAAATCAAATCCTCAAATTTTTTATATTATACATATGGTTTTGTATCCACTGTCCCTTCAAATCAGCTCCATACAGTAATTTCTTTACCTTGTATTTGGAGGAATTCTAAGGCCACTGTCATTACTTTTCCAGTTATTCTTAGGTAATAAAAGGGCATATGGCTACTTTAAGCAGTACAATTCAGTTTCAATTACATAATTAAAATATCCAGTGCTGTATAATAATCACATATCCAAAGCTGCTGTAAATATGAGGCTTCTCCCTTCTCACAGCTAAGTCTTTCTTCAGGCAGAAATCTAAAATTTGAGTGGAATGAGAAGTAAAGTCAACTTTTTCAATGTTCCTTCACCTATGATCTTTTTCCTTCTCCTTGTTAACCACAGTTGTGACCATTCTAGCATAGGTAGAAGAAGAATTGTGAACAGTGACGTTATTTTTATGAGACCAGCAGGGCTAACTGGAATTGACAGATACTTAAAGATTCTTGTTCTCTGAACTCTTTCATGGGTTTTTAAGAGATTTTTCTCTCTTCACATCTTTCATTAGTATTTCCTAAGATGCAACCACTTGCTCCTTTGTTCACCTGTAGGTGTGTGGTGATACCTCACATTCGTTCTTTTTTCTTCTGTTTATTTTTCCAGGCTGCCCTCTTGAGCATGATTTAAGACGAGCCCGAGGCCATCCTCTTCTGCATGTCTTTCACATTTGCTCATAAAAAACACATAGGCATCTTTTGCCCAGACAAACATGTACACTGATTCCAACAAAATTGCCCACCCATAGTTCACTGTCAAATCAGGCAATCAGTCAATACCACCCCCTTTAAACTTGCCAGGCTAGTCCAACATGTTCTCCAAATGCTGGACATGTGATATGCTATAGGTTCCATCCAAACTCTTTTTGCTTGGTTTGGTATCAGGAACAGGCACACAGCCCTAGAACCTCTCCATGGTGTGTGAGTGTGTGTGTGTGTGTGTGTGTGTGTGTGTGGTGCAAGGAACAAGGTGGGGGAAGTAACAACATAGCTTCTTTGACAAAAACCATCGTCTAAAATATTCCTTTAATTCCTCATGCTTTTTGTGAAATCAAAGAGGGTGAGTGATTTAATAATCACACAATGTGGAAGAAGAATATTGTACCTAGTTAGACCTAATTTGGAATGTAGATCTAATTTCCAAAAATCTGTTTGAACTTACTGTTATTGTTATAACAAATATAACTTTAACCAATATTTATTTACAATGTGTGAGGGCCGAGTCCAAATCTTTGGGTTGTTGAGTATTCTCAGCACCTAGAGCATATATTGTACATACTAAAGCTAAATAAAAATATTTTTTGAAATAAATATTGAGGTGAAATAATACTTTAAAAAAATTATCCAGATAATAGAAAAATGGTTGACTTTGAGAACATAAGATTACCAGAATGAAATATTTACATGTTTAGAGATAAGAGTTTAAGAACAGATTTCAAGACAGGCCTTCAGGTGACCACAGTAAAAAAGATTCCTAATTCTGGGCTGGCCCGGTGGCGCACTGCTACAGTGTGCCGCTTGGGAGCACAGCGGCGCTCCCGCCGAGGGTTCGGATCCCACATACAGACCGGTTCCCGCTCACTGGCTGAGCGAGGTGCGGGTGCAACGCCAAGGGTTGCGATCCCGTGGCCGGTCCCGGTCCGGTACGGGCGCGACACTGAGGGTTGCGATCCATTGCCGGTCACAAAAAAAGACAAAAAGTAAAAAAAAAAAAGATTCCTAATTCTGAATCATCTTTAAGAAAGACTGTTTTAAGAAAGACTGTTCTACAATGGATTTTCCGTGGACTTTGGTGAACCCACTGGAGAAAACAATTACAAAGAGATGCTGACTTCAGAATAAGTGATATTAATTTTACCCGTTTATTTAAAATGATGCTAATGTCAAGACTGCAACCTTGAGAAGCATAGTAGAGAACAGAACCATCACTAACAGAGACTTTTGTTTCCCTTTTTGTAAAAATCGAAAGGACAAAGCTTGCACATTCATAGGATATCTATCAGTTTGGGGACCCACATTTTTTATGCTCTGTAGCTTGTCTTCTACTTGTAGTTTTACTTTCTCTTCTCTCTCTCTTTTTTTTTTTTTTCCTTGAAAGAAAAAGATTTCTGAAACAAGAATAATAACTGCCAGCACCAAGTTGGGGAATTTTTGAATTGAGGTGCTGCCTTATTTCTGTTAGGTTTCTGAGATAAATTTTAGAAGTACTAGATGGTTGTTGTTAGAACCAGATTGTTTCAAAAGTACTTTTCTCAGCACTTCTCTTTTGACCTGCATTTGGAGTGCTATATTGTTCTCGCACTGCAGAAAAGAAAAAAAAAAAATTAATGACAGACTGAATTACTTATCTTTTTTCTAGCTCTGAACCTCATGTAAAATTTGGTACATGACTTGAGAACAGAGGCAAGGACAATTCTCCATAAACATTTTGCACTTTACTTCTTGCCAATTTGAAAGCGTCTACTCCATTCCCAGCTGTACCCATAAATTGATCATATAAGTAGTATAAGATCAAATGTCAAAGAACCAAAATATAAAGTGTTGTAAAATGGAGTAGAAAATAAATGGTAGTTTTGAAAAAAATGTTTTATTTTTACCTTTTGCTCAAATGCTGGGTAGTATGATCAAAACTTAGTGTAATCATTTCCTTTAAACTTTACAATAGCATTAAGAATATATGAAATTAGTGAGCAAACTATACTTAGAGCATTAAAATTGTTCAATAAATGTTAAGTAATATATCCAAAAATCAAAACAAAATCTCTTTAATTGCAAAGTGCATGAGTTTGCCTCTTTGATGAACAAATTAATTTATTTTAAGCTATGTTATTGTGAAGGTGCCAATTTCATAAGAATGTTTTCTTCACATATATGTTTGTTACATATATAGTAGTGCCTTAAAGGAAATATATAATGAACAATACAATTCAATGTTTTTGACTTTTACTTAAATACTATATAAATTAAAATTAAATAAATAAGATGAATGGTATTTAAATTAGGAAAAATTTAGAACATGTCTGGGAAGTGATAATTACCAAGACTTCAAACTTTTTGATGCTATTAATAATTGGATTGCTTATTTGCCCATTCAAAATAACAAGATAATGCATACAATTATTAGTTCAGTAGTATTTCTCAAATTACTCTCACCTTATCTTATTAGAAGAATGAACTCTATTAACCAAGCATACTTCATTAATCTACTGTTATAGAAATCTCATGGTTGCTAGTCTTTAAAACTAACTTCTAAATGGACACAGATCATAATAGCTGTAATTTATTTTTCAGTAAATGCTTTTGAACATTAATTGATTTAACATATATTTAAATACAATTAAGGAATCAACTGCTCAGAAAAAAATATTTCAATATTATCACTTGAAAAGTAATTATGTATCTATAGCTTAGATTTATTATTTCCTTTACTAATTTCTTTAAATATATTGAATGGTTCCATTTGCTAGATTCTGTGCTGTGTGTAGAGTATAATGAAGAGTGTGGAGAAGTGAAACAAGCACTGCCTTCCCATAGTTTATGTTTTAATTGAGGGAGGCAAGATACAGAATTACACTACATGGATACAGAGTACGCTCTTTGAGAGCATAGCAAAGAGGAACCTGGTCAAGAAAACAATCTTTAGTAAGTGGCGATTGAATTGAGGTCTAAAGGATAGTGCATTGTATACTGTTAGGAAAAAGGATGTAGAAAGAAATCATTCCAGGGAGAGGAAGCACATACATGAGGAAAGACTAGATTGAATTGAGGTCTAAAGGATAGTGCATTGTATACTGTTAGGAAAAAGGATGTAGAAAGAGATCATTCCAGGGAGAGGAAGCACATACATGAGGAAAGACTATAGTGAGTTAGAGAAGGGAAGGAAAATCAGGGTAATAATATACAGAGAAAGTGGGACAGCTTCAATATGAAGCGGGGGAGAAGACACTTCACAGACCAGGAGGCCTTGTGGTTATGTGAAGGTTTTAATCCTATAAGTAATGGGAAGTGCCTCAAGAGTGTGGTATGATTAGAGCAAAATATTGAAAAGAGTTGGCTGGCTGTATTTTATAGAATCGTTTCTGAGGGAGCTATGTTTGACCGAGGGAAGCGATTAATAGGCTCTTGTAGTAGACAAGACCAAAGATAAAGATGGTATTGACAAAGCTAATGGGAGTAGAGATGGAGTGATGTGGACAGATTTCAGAAATATTTAGGATATAAAAGGACTTAGTAATGAAATGTGTACTTCTTACTGTAAAGCATTTTAAAAGCTACCATAAAAAAACAGAGAAAGTGATATATGATTTTTGCACTTAAAATAATGTAATAAATCTTAGATCAGAAAACATTCACTTAAAAAATCCATATACCTATACAAGAGGCTGATGAGTACATGAAAAAGTCCTCAGAAGCATTAGTCATTTACATCTTCTGATTTTGAAATAAATGAATTCTGAAGGAAGTAACATTCTGTTTTTAATATAGTTACAGGGGGAGAAATATCCTTGTGGAAAATGCCCACTTAAGACAAAGAAAAAGAGGAAACATCTGAAGAAGTATTTGAGGATGTAAAATAGGTTCTTAATCATGGAATATGATTCCAGATTTTACAGAGGAAGAAATTTACAGTAGAAATGAAGAAAAACCATTGGAAAGTGGAAAATAGTACTGAAATGAGAGTTCTGGATATAATTTATTATCCCAATGGTGCCCACATCAGAGGCTAACAAGGAAACCAGTACTGTGGACTAAGTCTTATTAGTCACTTGGATAAGGGTGTGCAAGCCCTTGAGCCTAACAGTAGTGAGTGCACAGCTCTGCCCTGTTAAGAAAGGCCTAAGTGTTTTTCTTTAAGACCAGGTGATCCATTACCTTGTGTTTTGTTGGTTTTGAGAGGTAAAGCAAGTTCAGCAGTAGCTTGAACCACAAAGCAAGCAAGTTGGAGCTACATGGACCTCACAATGGGATGTTTTCTGTGATCTGAAGCACTTCCGTGTTTGCATGTTATGTCAGAATGAGGACTGGTTGTATGGTTCCTCTATTGGGTAAAAGCCACTGGAAGGATGGTTTTCCTTTTTTCTTTTTTCTTGCTTCTTTTTATTACAAACTAGAGGATTTACAAAGAATGTTCTATCAAATAATTGGTGTGTAAATTGAATTCTTGTGTTTCTAAGCAATGACCCTGTTGAGAGAGTGTAAACCCAAATACTTCTCTTGAGATGATTTCTTTAAGCAAAGATAGCATTTTTGTTGCTTGTGGCATTGCTACATGGTTGTGGGCCATGTAGTGGTTTTTCATTCCTTCTGGGACTCACTGTCCCAATACAACTGTCTTATATAATACCATGTTTAACACAGGAACCAGAAATTTAACTTGAAATTACTTTCCTTTAACCTGATTTTTGAAAATTGAAAGATGAAATAAAAACTATCAAACATTTATCAAAGGTAGGAACTTTTAAATTTATTTTCTATTTATTTTGTTTGTTTTATGTGTTTAAAATATTTGGATAATTTAAAAAATAAAAAATATGTTATAAGGCAAAGTGCAGAATTTATTCTATGAGTGATATAACAAAGTATATTTTATGCATGAAATAGAGCACGTTCACTCTCCAGTGCTATTGTGGATGCTTCAATGAAGAGTTATGTAGTCAGATTGTAGATGCAACTATTACAAATACAACCTTGTGTCATTTGGGCTAGAATGGTTGAATAATGGTTAATGATTTTCTGTAAAATTACCTTTAATAGTGTTGTATTGACTTTTTTTCCCACACTGTATGTTCCTTATCCTCGTTCTCTGTTCCAGAACCTACAAACATATTCAAGAGAAGCAAAGGCAAAGAAAAGACAGCAGTCAAATAGGTAAGACAGAAGAGCAAAAATGCATACTGCAAGATAAGCAAGTCCAAATGGGGATGTGATCAATTCATTCCATTTCCAGGCAGGCAAAAAACAGCAAAATTTTTTTAAACCAACCAGGGCATTGCAGCACTAATAAAATCTAATTATCTTTGATGTTTCATGAAACTCTTGAGTATTTTGTAGAACCCAATTTAAAATATTGTATTTGGGGGAGGGAGGGGATGTACCCTATGCTGGACGCTTGCCTTCACTGCACATTTAAGTCAATTTATCTGGTCCTCCGCACAATGGTGCCAGGTGGTGCAGTGGATAACACTTGGTCTGTATGTGGGCACTGACTTGTTTTCTAATCTGTTCCCTGTTGTGACTTTCTGAAATTTTATTCCATTTTTACTCATATCCTGCAGGTATTGTCCAAACAAAATATGTATAATTTGACACCCCCTCATCTTTACAAGTTTCCTTGCTGGCTTGAACATTCCAATGCAGTATCAGGCCACAACAATTCCATAAGAAAGTGAGGGAAATGTCTGCAGTCCTCCTGGGTCTACGAGCATAACGCACCGTTCTACTCTACCACTACCATGTACCAATGGTGAGAGTCTTCTCTATTCAACTTTCTGGCTTCCTGTACTTCGTCTGGTCTTTGAGGAATGGGCCCTGTCTACTGTGGTTCCTTAAAAGTGAAAGTGGAGTATTTCTTTTTCCGGGACTCATTTATAGGAAGTGGGAGAAAGGTACAGTGTCCCCTATAATATTTAATGCTCTTGTTTCCTCTATTCTCAAGTCTCTCTCCCTCAGTTTGGTGGGTCTCAATATAATTAGGAAGAGAGAAAGCAGTGATTGTACTAAGATTTTTTTTTCACTATTTAATTTATCTCTTAAATATATCAGACTTAAATCTAGATTCACTACATTTTAACTCAGAAGTTAAGTAATTCTCACATATGTTCTCAGATCCTTCTTTGCTAACATCAATTGGCCTCATGCCTCATGGCGAAAATGAGAGAAGACAGACAGGGGAGTAGTGTTGGAGAAAAGAACTCTTCAGTTAATATATCACCATCTTATCTTATTGTATCTTTATTTCTTTTTCTTTTGTATAAAATGTAAATTTCTGTAACATGTGTAAATGCATAATTTTACAGGCTGTGTTTTCTGGAAATGCTCGATGCAACAACGAGGGTTAACTCACCAAATGACCAGTGCATTTTGACCCATTTGGAAGCTAAGAGGAGCAGTATTTCACTTTCTCAAATAAACTCTTAAATGGCGTTATGCTAACTCCTTGTAGGAAAAGACTAGTTCTTGGCAGGAAGAGAATACTCCAACGGAAACATGGACTTGTGTGCCTGTGGGTACCCAGCAAGGAAATTCTGGGCAAGCAATTTGAGGGCTCATAAGCATTTCTGAGCACATGCGGTGGTAGAGAGTAAGGCCAGAGAAGAATATAATGGTCATGCTATCTCCTTGGACTTCCCAAGAGGACTTCAAGCCAAAGGAGACACTGCAGGGCCCCTCAAATTTGAGAGGACAATTTTGTGTGGAGTGAGCTTACCATGTTCAGCAATTTTAGCTTTAAGCACATGAGTGCACACCTGTGTTAAACTTCGGAACCTGTAGTGCTATGTATTTTCCTTTATTCCAGTTAGCATTTTATGCCCTAGTTTATTCTCCTTTTAATATTTTAATTCACTTAAAAATTTTTTTGCATATTTATCTTTTCCTTTTAATCTTCTAGTCCTTTTGTTTTTACAATCTCACAGTTAATTGTCCTTAGTTGATTTGTCTTTCCTTATTCTTTTATAAGACTTTTCTTTTATCTCATTCTTACTTTGTTCTTATATTACTTATTTACCTAGTTTCTTCTTATCACCTTAGGCTTTGTTTTAATTATTTCCTTTTTATGTTATCATTTTTCATTTTACTTTCTAATTTTTTATTATCTTCCTTTCTCTTTCTTATCTTTATTTCAGTTTATCTTAATACAACAAGCAGAGAGCACTAAAACGTGGGAAGAGACATGAACAGAGCCTGTCTCTGCCCTACCCAAGTGAGATTACTCTCTTTCTGCTCCGTCCCTTTGGTTTTTCCTGTTACTTACAGGGTGTGATCATCCTGTCTCTGAACCTTACTATCTCTAAACCCTCCTCTTAGAAAGGCAGTGTTTTACGGTAGTTAAGGGCACAGTCCTGGGGAAAAAACAAATCTTGATTCACATTAGAACTGTGCTCTTGAGAACCTAGTCTCTAGTACCTGAAGTTTTCTCTTCTATGGTAATAATAACTTCTAAATGTTATGTGGATTAATTCATGTGAAACATATTTACCGGTTTCTCCTTACTCCACCAATAGAGACTATAATATGAATAACACCTCATTATGTTTCTAGAGGGGCAGCAACCACCCTTTCTAAATTATCCCATAAAAACCAAAATCTAGGGCCGGCCCGGTGGCGCACTGCTACAGGGCGCTGCTTCGGAAGCGCGGCGGCACTCCCGCCGAGGGTTCGGATCCCACATACAGACCGGCCGCTCACTGGCTGAGCAAGGTGCGGGAGCAACACCGATGGTTGCGATCCTGTAGCCGGTCCTGGTCCGGTACGGACGCGACACTGAGGGTTGCGATCCGTTGCCGGTCACGAAAAGAGACAAAAAGGAAAAAAATAAAAAAACAAAATCTACTTTCTATTAAGCAGCTGACATTGATCTCTCTGTCTGTCATTTCTAGGCCAAAGAAACTATCATGCCAGTTTCATTTTTTTATTTTTGCTTTCTGATTTCTGCCTCCTCTGATTCCTGCATTCTTTTTTTTTTTACCTTGCCAAAGGACAGTTTCATTTTTTTATTTTTGCTTTCTGATTTCTGCCTCCTCTGATTCCTGCATTCTTTTTTTTTACCTTGCCAAAGGAGAGACCAGTTTCATTTTTTTATTTTTGCTTTCTGATTTCTGCCTCCTCTGATTCCTGCATTCTTTTTTTTTACCTTGCCAAAGGAGAGAATTGTCCTGTAAGTGAGGTTTGAAACCCTGAATTTCTGTTAAAATAGTATAAAATATCCAAAGTATTACTCTTAGGTTGATTCCTTTGTTCTTGTGATATTTGTTGCCTTGGCTTGAGTCTCCCCACAAAACATGACCCCCATTGTGACAGTGTTAGGAGGGTGGGAAATCCTATTATGATAATTGAAGAGATGATTAGGTTGTAGGACCATGCCAAAGTGAACGGATTAAGAATGGTGGTCAGGGGTGTGGTTTGGGGGGCTTTAAAAGGAGACTGTATGAGAGGTCAGTCTCGGCTCCACTATTTTCGCAATGTGATACTCTACTCTCACTGTCGCCATGACCAAGCTCTCACCAAATGTGTTCCCTGGACTTTGGCCTTTACAGCCTTGGAAACTGTAAGCAATAAATATCGTTTCTTTATAAATCACCCAGTTTCAGGTATTCATGTTTTAAGCAACAGAAATGGACTAATACAGGAAATTGGTACCAGAAAAGTGTAGCATTGCTTATAACAAATACTTGAAAATGTGCAAGTGGCTTTGGAACTGGGTGTTGAGGAGAGCCTGGAAGAATTTGGAGGAGCAGGCAGAAAAAACCTAGCTGCTGGTGGGAGTTTAGAAGACAAGAAAACCAGGGAAAGTTTGGAATGTTTTAGAGACTGGTTAAATGGCAGTGATTAGAATGGTGGTGACCAGAGACATGGACTTTAAAGACCACTCTAAGGAGATCTCAGATGTAAATGAGAAGGGATTTCTGGGAAACTGGGAGAAAGATCAATCTTGCTGTGAAGTGTAAAAGAACTTGGCTACATTCTGTCCATGCCATAGGACTTTGTGGAAGTCTGAATTTAAGAGTCGTGAATCAGAGTATTTGGCAGAAGAAATTTCTAAACAGAAAATCATTAAGGAAGCTGCATGGCTGCTTGTAACAGCCTACACTGAATTATGGCTGCAAAGGCACAATGGAAAACCAGAATTTAAAAGGAAAGTGGAGCTGCCTGAGGACTTGGGGGCTCAGCCCCCATGCCAGAGTGCAGAGGGAGTTGAACATGTCATCAAGGTACACGATTCACCACTTTGAGATTTAATGGCTGCCCTGCTGGGTTTTGGACTTGTATGGGACTTGTTACACCTTTCTTTTGGCCCATTTCTCCCTTTTTGAGTGGGAATATGTACGCTATGTTTGCCCCACCATTGTATCTTGGAAGTAGATAACTTGTTTTGAATTCACAGAAAGGACTTTAAACTTTGGACTTTTGAGTTAAAACAAGTTAAGACTTTGGGGATCAAATGAATGTATTTGTGTGTGAAAAGACATGAGTTTTGGGAGGCCATGGGTGGAATGCATTGGATTGAGTGTCCCCCTAAAACTTGACCTCCCTGTGACAGTGTTAAGATGGTGGGAAATCCTATTATGGTAATTGAAAGGTGGGGCTTTGAAGAGACTATTAGTCTGTAGGATCATGCCAAAGTGAATAGGTTAATAATGGTGGTCAGAGGTGTGATTCTGGAGGCTTTAAAAGGGGAGTGTATGAGAGGTTAGTTTCTCTGTGCTCCACCGTTTTGACAGTGTGATACTCTGCCATCACTGTCACCACCTCCAAGGTTCTCACCATATATGTTCCCTGGACTTTGGACTTTCCAGACTCAGAACTATAAGCAGCAAAGCAGCAAATATTGTTTTCTTCTAAATCATCTAGTTTCAGGTATTTATGTTATAAGCAACAGAAAAGGACTAATACATTTGTCCACTTGAATCGACCACTGACTCTCACTGATGGCCATGGAGAACCATGTTCCACTGACTGATTTTAACAGTATTCTGCATTAAGTGCCTGTGTTTTCTACTTGGTCTCAAATTTCTCCCCTGGAGGGTGGTGGAATGAAATATTGGGATTCTAAATTCAAAGATTCTAATCTATAATTTTAAGAGTTGTACAGAGCTCACCTTTCTGATTTCATGTCTTCCATTTTGGGCAATATTAATTATTAGGATAGTAAATAATATTGTGTGTGAGTTTATCATTTGTTTCCCAAGCAATGGTGCTTGTGTTGCAGACAATGGGTTCACTTGTATATGTTATACAGCAAGAACTGTGCCAGTTCTCAGAGTAGAAATAGACTGAACAAATTACTATAAATTAGTTTTACATCATTTAGTCTCAAAATGAACTTGTTTCAACTTATGTTAATTCTTCCCATTAAAATGCAGGCTGTGTCTTATTGCCTTCTACTTCAAGGTATATTCTTAGTGCCTAGCATGTGATTCTTGGGGGTAAGCATAAAGCCACATCTGTGTAGCTTGGGAAAGTCTATCTTTTACAAACCTCAACAGTTCATTTGATTGCACAGGCTGCATACATTCTTAATTGTCTTATATTCTAAACTGGACTTCTTTTTATTATTCAATTGAAGTTTTGTTTTTTTTTTAATTTTCACTTTGGTCAAACAGTTCTTGAAAATAATTTAGATATTTTGCTTAATCCTATGTTTGTACTTGTAAAATGGTGTTTGGATTTTTCATACAAGGGTGATATTGTTAACAAAAGGAACCACAGAATATGCTACAGAGAAAAACGGAGACTTCATTTTCCCACAAAGAAACAATCTTCAGGTTGGGAAAAAATGTATCTTCTAGGCAAACTGAAGGTATGTCATCTGCCAAGGGAGTGGAGGAAACTAGTATTCTTGCCTCTAGGAACCAGTTCTAAGGAAGTATTCAGCAAGCTTTGGAGGGAGGCTATGAATATTTATGAGGGAAGCCATACACTGATATGGCCCTTTTTATCAGAAGAAGAATGTCTATGGAGTGTATTATCTATTCAATTGGAGCCATGGTGGATAAGAAGCCACAGGAATAAGAAGGGGGTGGTGGGCTCATTGTCAGGCTCAAGGTGTCTCAAAGAGGCCTGTGTAGAGATTTTTCAGACATAGCTGATGAGGCCTTATCTTCAGAGAGTTGCTTTTTTACTTAATTATAGAAAAGAAAAGCTCCATAAAAGTCAATAACATATATTTACAAACAAGGAAATATGTGCCTGCCCTCCTTACCCCACTGTGACCATTTAATTCTGTTTACCAATTTGAATGTCTCTTTTAAGCATAGTGATTCTGTCTTTGTCTTTGGGGGTATATTTTAACATTTCCACCTGTTGGTCAAAGCCTACTGTGAGCAGTGCTGATGACTAATTTATGTTATGTCATGTCCCATATCAGCACCAAGGCTACCTGCCCTGGGTCCTTTCAGGCCCTCAGAAGAACTCATATGATGGAGAGATTTATAGCAAATTGAACAGCTTAGGCCAACCAAGGTGACAAAGCAGACTTCTGTTAACCTTGTTTGAGTTTGGGGGAAAGTCTTATTGGTTCATTTTATGTATCTCTGTATATACTGCGCTACCACAATTTTGATTTCAGATGCAGATTTACAGAAATTATTTATACATATAATGAGTACTTTAATCAACAGAAAGAGAAAGAAGATAGAAACCATAATTATGGAAAGGGTTTGAAATGCAATCCAGAAGAAATTTCCTATCCCCACAGGAAGCCAACTAAACATAGGTCATTGAGTGGATTGGATCAGTGGTACTTCTTTTAACCATTTAGCCTGCTTGGAAATTTGGTCTCTGTGAGTTTCTACTTCATGTTGAGGCAGGAATAGCATAGGGACATGCCCCAGGGAAGCTGCTCATAAATGTTCAGGCTGGGTCAGCACTACCACCTTTTTGCCTGGCAGTTAATGGACTCATAATGCACTGGCAACAGCTAAACCACACAACCAATCAGCATGCTACACTGTCACGCCTGTGTACACA
>NW_007728831.1:174895-179962 GCF_000696425.1 Galeopterus variegatus
CAGGAATAAGAAGGGGGTGGTGGGCTCATTGTCAGGCTCAAGGTGTCTCAAAGAGGCCTGTGTAGAGATTTTTCAGACATAGCTGATGAGGCCTTATCTTCAGAGAGTTGCTTTTTTACTTAATTATAGAAAAGAAAAGCTCCATAAAAGTCAATAACATATATTTACAAACAAGGAAATATGTGCCTGCCCTCCTTACCCCACTGTGACCATTTAATTCTGTTTACCAATTTGAATGTCTCTTTTAAGCATAGTGATTCTGTCTTTGTCTTTGGGGGTATATTTTAACATTTCCACCTGTTGGTCAAAGCCTACTGTGAGCAGTGCTGATGACTAATTTATGTTATGTCATGTCCCATATCAGCACCAAGGCTACCTGCCCTGGGTCCTTTCAGTCCCTCAGAAGAACTCATATGATGGAGAGATTTATAGCAAATTGAACAGCTTAGGCCAACCAAGGTGACAAAGCAGACTTCTGTTAACCTTGTTTGAGTTTGGGGGAAAGTCTTATTGGTTCATTTTATGTATCTCTGTATATACTGCGCTACCACAATTTTGATTTCAGATGCAGATTTACAGAAATTATTTATACATATAATGAGTACTTTAATCAACAGAAAGAGAAAGAAGATAGAAACCATAATTATGGAAAGGGTTTGAAATGCAATCCAGAAGAAATTTCCTATCCCCACAGGAAGCCAACTAAACATAGGTCATTGAGTGGATTGGATCAGTGGTACTTCTTCTAACCATTTAGCCTGCTTGGAAATTTGGTCTCTGTGAGTTTCTACTTCATGTTGAGGCAGGAATAGCATAGGGACATGCCCCAGGGAAGCTGCTCATAAATGTTCAGGCTGGGTCAGCACTACCACCTTTTTGCCTGGCAGTTAATGTTCTACTTCATGTTGAGGCAGGAATAGCATAGGGACATGCCCCAGGGAAGCTGCTCATAAATATTCAGGCTGGGTCAGCACTACCACCTTTTTGCCTGGCAGTTAATTGACTCATAATGCACTGGCAACAGCTAAACCACACAACCAATCAGCATGCTACACTGTCACGCCTGTGTACACAAAGGTGCAGATGACCACCATTATGACCTTTCACTTGTAAAGGACAAGGACGAGGTTAAGGGAAGTAACATCCGTTCATGACCAGAAGTTGACACTACCTCATTAGGCCTTAATTACCTTAGCTCCTCCTTCACAGAGGAATATTCCTCCCCTTAGTTAGGATAGAGTAACACCCCTGCCACAGGGCAATATATAAACCCTCCCTTTGGAAACACAGGGGCGGTTCTCATTTCTCTTTCTGAGGCCACCAATGAGCACATGTTGGAGTGTATTCTGTCCGTAAATAAAGTTCTATTTGTGTGTTTGTCTGTCTGTCTTCTTCCTTCTGTTTGTGTTGAGTGAGCTCACTGGACTCTGGACTTGGATTGGTCCCAAGTAAGGTTCTTCTTATTTGGCTGGGTCAAGGACCTAGATTAAGCCATCTGGTATCAATATCTCTGTTAAAGTATCATCCATCGTGAGGAAGGACTATGCCTAATAGGCTTTACCACCGAGTGTCCCGATAAACTCCCAGTAGTTCTCTTTTAGCTTTATTAAAATGAAAGGCAGGATCGTTCCTATGATTAGGGTGGATGGAAAAAGGGGCAAGATAATGTCCATGAAGACAAAGTCCCTCCATTTGCACTCATTTAGGTACCCAAACTTGCGACGAGGGATCTGACCCTAGGCCACATAAAAAAACACATCCTCTTGGGGCAGAAGATATGCCTCCGAGAATGCATCTAATTATCATTCATGGGCAAGGTATTTGAAATATCGGTGAACCATGGGTCAGTATTGTTGCAGGCATTCCAAATGCAGGCAGAGACATGATATTTAATAAATGGGAGTTGTTGACATAACTTGGTTTGTTGTTTTTCCTTAGGGCATTCATCCATCAGTTATGCCAGTGAGGGTGGGAACTGAAGGGAATGAAGACGTGGAAAGGGCAAGAACGGAAGCATATACATTGTTCAAGCTAGAAAATTCACCTCTAACTAGATTAAATGCTGATGGGTACAGTGACTGGGGAGAAATTGTCAATTAAGGAACAGCAATATGGTCAGGCTTTAGGAGTTGATCTCGAAAGGTGACATTTAGAGGAGGCTGTTACAGATACATGGTAACATTTGTAATGTCAGAGTAATTAGTCACGATACAACAAATGGCATGAAACAGTCTTGGATGGTTCTTGGAGTTTGGTGACAAATCCAACAGTCTCTAAGTTTGTCCCCATGCACTACACTTTGGGAAAGTCTGACAAGCCTTTCCAAGCCTGTAAAGGTCTGGCTAGGGACACAAGGGTCAAGAGGATTACGATCCTGGCTATCAGAGAAAGGGTTTCAAAAATTAGCTATAATTAATTAATTAATTAAATTGATTTTTAAACTAAAATTAAGCCAGGGTTAAACCATAAGTCCCACACAAATTCCTTGGGGTTATCCACTAATCTTTGAAGGTTGTCTTTAAAGTAGAAGAGCATTTGGCAGACAAGGAACAAGGTGACTCTTACTTCTGGAGTGAGGGTCATGGGCCTCAAAAGAGTTTAGATGGATAAGAGGGAGTTTACAAGCCAGGGAATATATGGGCTCACTTTGGTAGGGCATAAAGCATCTAAGATATGTAAACTCTCAAGATTAATATTATCAAAACAATTATAAAAGAAGTATAAATACTAGGTGGGATCTACTAAATTAAACAGGTGATGGTAAATGTAGTCTTACTCAAACAAAAATAACAACAGTAGATATAACAATCAGAGCTGCCATACTGACAACAATTATAAAATAAATTTGAGTGTTCCTTTGGATGCTGGCCTGGTCTGGCATCATGGAAGTTTGTCTTAGTCATCATTCCTTTCTTGTTCAGGAGATGGAGCCCTGGTCATTCTGATTTTGGTGTCAGATATCTGCATGAAGTACAAGTTTCAGCAGGGTCAGATGCTTCTTTCAGATGTGATATGTGAAACCAGGAGTCGATGCCCTGTAACTTAGTAGCAGATGGGTTAGTTAAAAGAACTTGAAATAGTCCCTCTCAGTGGGGATTCAATTGGTGTCTTTTCCAATACACAAAGTCTCAGGGCTGGAGGTCATGATATTGGAACTCATCATCTGATTGAGAACTGTGGAAAGATTCAACAACTAGTTTGTGCTTAGTTTTTAGAGGTTTAATGGGACTTTTGGAGTAGGCAAAGTTTGGGGAAAATATTCCATCATCCAAATGCATGGATCAACTTGTGACAATTTCAAAAGTGGCAGGATGATGTTTTCCAATAAGAGTGGTCCATAAAATCACCATAAAATCACCAAGACCAGGGGAAGAGCTTTAGTTCAGGGCAGGTTGAAAGCCTTTGTAGTTTTTGCTAATTGAGTTTCTGCAGTTCTATGTGACAATTTCAAAAGTGGCAGGATGATGTTTTCCAATAAGAGTGGTCCATAAAATCACCAAGACCAGGGGAAGAGCTTTAGTTCAGGGCAGGTTGAAAGCCTTTGTAGTTTTTGCTAATTGAGTTTCTGCAGTTCTATTGAATCCTTCCATCAGTCCCAAGGACTGAGAGTGATAGGCACACTAGACATGTACAAAGGGCCAGATGTCACAAACTTGTTCTAATATTTGTCCAGTAAAATGAGTGATATAGATTGCATTGTGTCACCCTAATTTTATGTATTGGAAGCTTGATCCCCATTGTGACTGTTAAGAGGGTGGGAAATCCTATTATGGTAAATGAAAGGTGGGACCTTGAAGAGGTCATTAGATTCAGAGCACCATGCTGCAACAAATGGATTAATAATGATGGTCATGGACGTGGTTCTGAGAGCTTTAAGTAGAGAACAAGTGAGAGTCTCTCTCTCTGCTCCACCATTTCTGCCATTTGAGACCCCTGGATCACTATCTCCACCACCAAGGCCTTCACCAGATGTATCTCCTGGACTTTGGATTTCCTAGCCTCTGAAACTGTAAGTGAGAAATTTTGTTTTCTTTATAAATCACTCAGTTGCAGGTATTTATATCATAAGCAACAGAAATGTGTCAGGCTTTAAAAACTAACGCCACCTGTGACCTTACAAGTGGCGCCATTATGGGCCCACAAGGGTATATTAACGTGGCAGCCTAAGATGGCACCGGGAGGAAGTAGGGTGTGGGTGTCTGCAGGAACCTTGCCTTAGCCCTTATCGGCCAAATATGTGCTTCCGTGCTCGTGAACACTGCGTGGTTGCAATAGCTAGGCATTGAGACAGGATGCATGCTCTCATAACCTTTAAGCTGATTGGAGGGTGTAAAAACCTCCCCTCCCCATTTGCCTTTAAAAGCAAGTGCTTGTGTGGTAATAAACGGAACTGCTCGACAGAACCCCCACTGCATCTGAGTGTCCTTTGACCGGGGCTGGTTTGGGGCCAGCAGTTGTGCTCACCTCTCTTCATGGCTCTCTTCCCCCATCTCCTTCCAAAGGGGACAAGAGGGAAAGAGGAATCCCGGGCCATTTGCTCACCCACCAAAAGGAACGAGGCTAGGTCTGTTCAGGTCGGCCGGCGGTGGACCTGACAGAGTGGTTCCCCATTTGAGGAGTTTTAAAAACTCGTGGGTGAAAGGCGAGTGAGTGAGGCCCCCAGCTGNAGAGGTCATTAGATTCAGAGCACCATGCTGCAACAAATGGATTAATAATGATGGTCATGGATGTGGTTCTGAGAGCTTTAAGTGGAGAACAAGTGAGAGTCTCTCTCTCTGCTCCACCGTTTCTGCCATTTGAGACCCCTGGATCACTATCTCCACCACCAAGGCCTTCACCAGATGTATCTCCTGGACTTTGGATTTCCTAGCCTCTGAAACTGTAAGTGAGAAATTTTGTTTTCTTTATAAATCACTCAGTTGCAGGTATTTATATCATAAGCAACAGAAATGTGTCGGGCTTTAAAAACTAACGCCATCTGTGACCTTACAAGTGGTGCCATTATGGGCCCACAAGGGTATATTAACGTGGCAGCCTAAGACGGCACCGGGAGGAAGTAGGGTGCGG
>NW_007728831.1:180962-182879 GCF_000696425.1 Galeopterus variegatus
TAACCTTTAAGCTGATTGGAGGATGTAAAAACCTCCCCTCCCCATTTGCCTTTAAAAGCAAGTGCTTGTGTGGTAATAAACGGAACTGCTCAACAGAACCCCCGCTGCGTCTGAGTGTCTTTTGACCGGGGCTGGTTTGGGGCCAGCAGTTGTGCTCACCTCTCTTCACGGCTCTCTTCCCCCATCTCCTTCCAAAGGGGACAAGAGGGAAAGAGGAATCCCGGGTCATTTGCTCACCCACCAAAAGGAATGAGGCTAGGTCTGTTCAGGTCGGCCGGCGGTGGACCTGACAGAGTGGTTCCCCATTTGAGGAGTTTTAAAAACTCGTGGGTGAAAGGCGAGTGAGTGAGGCCCCCAGCTGCTCGGTCCTGAAAGAAGGTTGACGAAGGGTGATCAACGAAGAGTGATCAACCAGTGGAGTGGCCCCCGCAACCACGGTAGTCGGCGTAATCTGCCTGCATGTCAGGGTGAGTACCATAACAGGGGGATGTCTCTGCACTTCTTTACCCTGTGCTCCCTTTGTCCCTTCCTTGCAGGGCAACATGGGAGGTGTGTGTGTGTGGAAAGAGTGATGAGACAGCTTGCAAGGCTCTAAAGTACATGCTAAAAAGCAGAGGCCTAGAAAAATCTGACTCCACGGCTACCAATACCTGGCGTCAGGTGGTGCAGGTGGCCCCTTGGGCACCTTTGTCCAACTTGTTCTCGTATGAGACTTGGGACCGGGTTCAGACCCTGGCCAGAAAAAATGAGATTAGTCATAGGCTAGACCCCCCCTTAGGGTTCTACCCAACCATCTCTGCCCTAAAGCTTTGCTTCCGTCCCGAGCATCAGGAAGGGGCAGAAAGGGATTGTGCACAGTTCGATGTGGAGAGAAAAAAGGAAACAAAGCTGCCAATGCAAGGCCCTGAGCCAGTGAGTGATACCTATGCCCCTACCCTGTCACCCCACCAAAGTTTAGCCAAAGGAGAGAAAGTGGCAGCTGAAGAAGTGGAAGAGGCTAGCCCCCCTTTAAAAACACCCCCAGCAGAGCCACAGGCTTTTCCTGTTATGGCTGGCTGGGAACCCCCAGCCGTCCACAGCCCGTGGGGGGAAGCGGCCTCTCAGGCCTATCCGGTCAACGTTGTAAAAGAACTAAAAAGTCTGTTGCCGACGCCAGGACTTTATCCTCAGCCTTGCAGGCTCAGACACAAAACTTAACCGAAGCCTTCAAGGTGTTTATCTCCCTGATCCCCTCAGGAAACAATACTTCCCCACCCTTCAAGGGACAATATCTTGGTTGCGGAAGACAAGGTCATTTTAAAAGCCAGTGTCCCAAGGCTAAAGTCAAAAAACCCCTTTCATGCTCCCGCCTGAGTGCCGTCAATATCAAAACCGGCTGGCACTGGCTCTAGAAGGGTATCTCGGGGTTGTTGATTGCCACCATGGCAACAATAAATGGGTCTCTGCCTTCAAAGAGCTGTCATGGACTAACCCACAGCTTTTTGTCGCCAAACCCCTGGTAGACGCCTACAATGTCTTCATGGACGGTGGCAAATCAGGGGCTGCTGTAATTATTTACAACCCCCCACGTACCACATCACAGGCGGCCCCCGCTACTCATTTTCACCACTGTGATGGGTCGGCACAATACAAAGAGCTGCTCGCTATACTCCTTGCCCTACAAAAGGGGGCAGACCCCATTAACCTTGTTACAGACAGCTTATATGTGGCCAATCTTCTCCCTGGGCTTCCGGGAGCCCACATTCACTTAGAATGTAATCCCATCTCCTCCCTTATGATACAAGTAAGGAGTACCTTACAAGGCCGCAATAAACCTATTTTTGTTCAACACCTTCAGGGTCATCAAGGAATGCCAAGATTTCTAGCCACTGGAAATGCCCAGGAAGACACTCTTGCCTCTCAGGGCCCTAAAATATA
>NW_007728831.1:184052-185431 GCF_000696425.1 Galeopterus variegatus
GAAATCAATGCCAATTTGTAAGGCTCCGCCCCATCCCTGCTTGGCTGGATAGTCAATGACGGGTAATATTTCCAGAGGGAAACAATCTAAGACAGGCACAGCCACCAGAGGGAGTGGAGGCAAGGCTGGGAAGGTTAGGCGCCTCCAGCTGCCTTATTAAAACAAAAAGGGGGAGATGTCAGGCTTTAAAAACTAAAGCCACCTGTGACATTACAAGCGGCACCATTATGGGCCCACAAGGGTATATTAACGTGGCAGCCTAAGACGGCGCCGGGAGGAAGTAGGGTGGGGGTGTCTGCGGGAACCTTGCCTTATCCCTTATTGGCCAAATATGCTCTTCTGTGCTCGTGAACACTGCGTGGTTGCAATAGCTAGGCATTGAGACAGGATGCATGCTCTCATAACCTTTAAGCTAATTGGAGGGTGTAAAAACTTCCCCTCCCTATTTGCCTTTAAAAGCAAGTGCTTGTGTGGTAATAAACGGAACTGCTCGACAGAACCCCCGCTGCGTCTGAGTGTCCTTTGACCGGGGCTGGTTTGGGGCCCGCAGCTGTGCTCACCTCTCTTCATGGCTCTCTTTCCCCATCTCCTTTCAAAGGGGACAGGAGGGAAAGAGGAATCCCGGGCCATTTGCTCGCCCACCGAAAGGAACAAGGCTGGGGCTGTTTGGGTCAGCCGGCAGCGGACCCAACAAATACAATGAGTACCTCCATCACTATGAATTTCTCCTGGAACTCTCCAGGTGGGGACAGTCTTTTCAAGAATTATTTTGGCCACTGATATGACTGAGGCTTGACTGCAGGGGAAAGTTTCTACCCACTGGGAATATATAGCTACCCCTACAAGCATATATTTGTACCCATGAAAAAGGGGTAACTGGGTAAAGTCAAGTTGCCTAATCTGAAAAGTAACATTTGGCAATGGGAATTTGCCTGGAATGGTTCTTAACGGTTTCCCAGCATTATGTAAAGGGCAAATTTTGCATAATTTATATACATGAAAGGCAGCTGTTGGGGAGAGTCCCCAAAAGTATTGTCTTCCCCATTTGATCATTCTGTCAGGAATCCAGTGGAGGAGGTTATATATAATATATATACAGTTGTTTCTAAATTCTCAGGAAGGACTGGGTGTCTGTTGGGTCTTTCCCATAATTGAGAATTAGAGCTATAAATGCAGTCTTATTTAGTCCACCTTTTCTTTTCTTTTTCCATGATCTGAGGATGTCTTGTGGACTTGAAGAGTCTAGAAAAAAGGCCTTTAGAAGGGAAGATATGAAAGGATAGAGGTTGACCAGATACAGACATGACAGTGGGGGAGGGGGAGTATTGTTTAAAGCTGTAAATTTAGCTGCAACATCAGCCAAATGATTGCCCATATTG
>NW_007728831.1:186072-188532 GCF_000696425.1 Galeopterus variegatus
GGGAGTATTGTTTAAAGCTGTAAATTTAGCTGCAACATCAGCCAAATGATTGCCCATATTGTTTTGGCTATTTTCAGAGGAGTGGCCTTGGATGTTAGTAATGGCTAAAACTCTAGGGGCTTGGATGGAATCGAGAAGTGCCAAAACTCTCTTTATTGTTAGTAAGTTAATCAGAGGGGCTAAAAAATCCTTTCTGTTTCCAAAGCATCCCCAAATCATGAGCTGCTTCCAAAGCATATCTACTGTCAGTGTATATGTTTGTGCTTTTATCTTTGGCCTTTATGCAAGCTTGTGTAAGAGCGTGTAGTTCTGCTCTTTGTGCAGCTCAGACATTAGGAAGGGTAACTGATTCATTTGCTTCTCCTAAGGAGACAATTGACTATCAGGCTTGTCAAGCACAGGCTGGGCCTCTGAGAAGAACTCTCAGTGTACCAAGCAAAATCAGGATTGGGCAAGGGAGTCTCCCTTAAGAGAGAGAAGAGTGTCTGTAACAGTCACTCTTGAGGAATGCAATCACGAAGAATGTCAGAATGTCTTTTCCTGGTGAAGGGAAAAGAGTGGAAGGGTTGAGAAGATTACAGTGAATAATAGTTAAGTTAGGACAGGAAGAAGTATTTCATAAGAGAGAAAGATGGCTGAAAGATGTTGGGTGTGGTGTGAGGTAAGTGTAGTGGATTTAATTATATCCCCCAAAACTTATTAAAGCTTGAATTGTGTCCCCCAAGTTTTATGTATTAGAAATTTAGCTCCCACCATGACTGTTAAAAGTGTGGGAAAACGTATTATGGCAATTGAAAGGTGGAGCCTTGAAGATGTGATTGTGTTGTAGGACCATGAAGTAGTGAATGGATTAAAAATGGTGGTCAGGGGCATGGTTCTGAGAGCTTAAAAGAAGAGCAGAGTCTTGCTATTTCTCTCTCTCTGCTTCCACAATTTTGCAATGTGAGATCTCTGTCACTGTCACTGTCACCACCACCAGATGGACTTTGGACTTCCTAACTCCAGAAACTGTAAGGAATAAATTTTGCTTTTCTTATAAATCACCCAACTCTGTGTATTCTGTTACAGCAACACAAAAATGGACTAATACAGTGAGTAAGGCTTCAACTGAGCAGGGTGAGTGAATTGTAAGAGAAGATCCTGTTAGTATCTTTTCAGTGGCTTTTGAGTGTTCAGTTAGCAGTGAGATGGGAGGTGCTCAGATTCCCTGGGCTTGGGTTATAGGACGCATCTCTGGGTTTTAAGCCATTCCTGAAAGTTTTGTGTCCCTCTTCTGAGCTCTCCCCTAGAGGAAAGTTACTCTCCCCTAGAGAATAGTTAGAACTATTTTCAGCACAAACACTAGGATATTAGACCACAAGAAGCTGGCTTATGCAAATCCAGTGGTTGGGCATGCTCAACAGAGAAGGGCTATATAACCCTGGTAGCTGAATGACCTTCCTAAAGAGCACAGAATAATCTTGAAAATGTTTGATACTTGTGATAAAATTTGACCAATGAGCATGCTCCAAAAGGAGACCAATTGAGCATGTGCAAGACTATGTTTCATAACTAGGAACCACCTCCTTAATGTAATATTCATTAACAAAAATAAAAGCCAAATCCAAGCAGGAGGCAGGGTTGTTTCTGCTCACCCTCCTGGGGCCAACCCACACTTCGCAGGCTAAGACGTGTATGTTTTACTTTTGTGTTATACTTACTTTTTGCAGGTAGCTGCTCACTGTCTTGAGCCAGCCTGCATTCTATACTGAACTTTGAATATGTTTTTCTTACTTTTGTGTTAAATTTGGTGTGGGACCTGCCTAGTCTCTGGAGCTAGGTTGCATTCTCTCTTTGGAATCTGTATTTCTTATCTATTATATTAAACCTCTTTTCACTTTCTACTTGAATTCTTTCATGTGGTGGAACCAAAAACCTGGTAAGAGGACAAGGTGGGCTAAGGCCTGCTATCGGCACCTCCAGACCCTTCCTCTGGCATCAACAGCACCTGTCCTTAACCAGGGTGGCAGCCCCTGAGCCACTGAATCTAACTGTCGGCTGTAATGCTCAACTGGATGGTTATTTCCCCAGTGCGGCTGGGTTAAACTCCCAGAGAGTTGTCTTCTTGCTTATGGACAAAGGGATGTTGTAATGGAAGTCATAATTAGGAAGTCCCAGAGTGGAAAAGTGAGGATAACTGATCTTTTAAAGTCTTAAAGGCCTGTTCACCATTCATAGTCCAGGCAAGATGGTCAGGGGAAGAGGCCTTAAGCAGGGCATATAGGGGTCATGCCATTAAAGAGAAATTCAGGACTCAAGCCCTTCAATAACCCACAAGTCCTAGAAATCCCATAAACTATTTCTTGGTGGTTGTCTGTGGAAAGGAAAATATGCTTTGGAGGTGAGAAGGGTCAATGTTTAATGCCAAAGAGCTCAGCAAATAGCCAAGGAACTTAATTGAGGTTTGACAAAATTATAGTT
>NW_007728831.1:189207-191305 GCF_000696425.1 Galeopterus variegatus
AATGCCAAAGAGCTCAGCAAATAGCCAAGGAACTTAATTGAGGTTTGACAAAATTATAGTTAGTCCTTGGAAACTTCATGGCCTTTAAGAGCCAGTTGATGGAGTAAGTGGTAAGCGTTAGCAGTACAGGCTTCTTGTGAGGGGAGCATAAAAGCAAATCATCAGTGTACTGCAGTAAGGTAGAATAATGCAGGAAAGTTATGTCCTTTAAACCAGTCTGAAACCCTGAGGGAAAACGGTAGGATTTTCAGTATACTCTTGAGGAAGTACCATCCAAGTAAATTGTTGTCCTTTCCACATGAAGGTGAAAAGAAACTGGATCTTGAGATCAGTGGGGATGCTGTAAAAGACACTGCAGAGGGTGGGGATGCTGTAAAAGACACTGCAGAGGTCATTAGCAGACAAATATTGAGTGCTGGAAGGTGTATAGGACAAAAACATATGTGGGTCAGTTACGGCAGGCTGCTAGAGAATAACAATATCATTCATAGCTCTAAGGTCCTGGACAAACCTCCATCCCCCCGCCCCCATTTGGTTTCTCACCCTTGGAGAATAAGGGTGTTACAGGGGCTGGTACAAAAT
Organism: Galeopterus variegatus; assembly: GCF_000696425.1. NCBI lineage: Eukaryota > Metazoa > Chordata > Mammalia > Dermoptera > Cynocephalidae > Galeopterus > Galeopterus variegatus. The sequence continues at coordinate 189,790 of NW_007728831.1, forward strand.
ACTATGTGCCCGTTGGAAATGAAATCATTAACTATGGGCTTTCTACCTGCTAGAGCTTCAGGATTGAGAGGCTATTGCTTTTGGTTCAGAAAAGGTTTGTCATGCTCTATCTGTATGGAAATAAGTGGCGGCACTGAATGGATCAGGCTGATGTCAGTATTAGTCTTTGCCCAGAGAGTTTCAAGTAATTCCTTTAGAGCTGAGTGTTCAGTAATTGCAGAGTGACTTGAGACTAGTAAAGGGAAGACATGAATAAGGTCAGAGGTGGATGTCTTGCACAGAGAGACCTCTAAAATAATGTTCACCTTATGAGTAAAAGATAGGTTGGCTTGGTGTTTTCCAAGGAAATCTCTCATTATTAGGTGGATTGGGGTAAAAGGTACAAGTAGGAAACTGTGACTCCGGGTGAGGGGCCCCTACCGGTAAGGACTGAAAGACAGTCATAGCTTGATTGGTGACCCTGACAACTTGAATCACTTGGTTACTGTGGGGTGGAGGGTTTGAAAAGGAGTTAGTGTTGAGTATCAAGAGCATGGCTCCAGTAATTATTAGAGCATGGACAGTGTTGTCATTAATTTTAAGATCAGTGTGTTCTAACTGGTTTGCTTAAAGGAGAGAAAAAAACAAAACAAAACAAAACAAAAAACCCTGTGTTCCCTGGAGCACCCTAATCCTGACTATTGAATATTTCCTTTATTTACNGCTGCTTTCTGCCTGTTGGGCTGGGTTTTGTGGAGTGGAGGAGGGCCTTTAAATTGTTGTGCCTGCAAAGCTGTAAGTTTAGCATCCTTTTTTGGCATTCCAATGTTCTGGTTGCCTTAATATCCTTTCCTTCTCTAAAATCTTTGAAAGATGATTAGCCAGAGAAGCAATTACATGAGATTTTCTGAGGCTCAGTCTGGTTCATGCTGTTTGACCAAAGTGGAAGAGTATCATTAAGACCCAACAAAAAGATAGAATTAAAGAGGTTTGTGGTATCATCAGTTAGATTTTTAATACCAGAATTTTGGCAGAAGGCTATCTCAAATCGATCCAAGTAGTCAAAAATGGGCTCATCGTCTCTCTTTGTACATCATTGAATATCCTTTCAATTAATTTACTAGGAAAAAAGTATGGGGACAGTTTTAATTAAATCAGCAATTGAGTTTTTAGCCACCTTAAGGGCCATTTCCCTAGTAAAAATGAAATCTTCTTGAGGTTTGAGCCTGTCTGCCAATCACATCCATTCTTAAGCTTGAAAGTTTCTAACCAGCATGTGGATGAATTGGCAGATGTCAGGAAGCCCCAAAGATATATATTCATAATAAGGCTAAAATGACGCTCAGAGTCAAATGAGTACATTTTGGCATCAGGAAAATCTTTTACATGAACAAAAGTTCAGATTTCATCCAGGGTGTGTAGGTGATGGATTGGTTGCCCTCAGAATTAATTATCATTTTAAAAGCTGCAACTAAAGGAGTTGTGAAGTTAGGAAGCAGGGACGTTGGTTCTGCAATAGAAGGCAAAGAGTAAAAAG
>NW_007728831.1:191581-219392 GCF_000696425.1 Galeopterus variegatus
CAGAGAAGGATAGAGTGGGGGTGGGTCGAAACAAGTGGGGTGGGGGACAAGATGGTACAGTGCTCATTTTAATTTCAGTTTGTTGATAGGATTCGAGAGAGCTCTGTAGTTTTTGGAGACACTGACTTAGATCTGAATCTGTTTGATTCGATTTTGAATTTGTTTCTTTTAGGAAGCCTATCCAACATTTTTGACTATGCTTAGCGCTTTCATAATACCAATCTAGGAATGCATTCTACTGTCTTTGAGGGGGTCTGGAATCTCCTCTATTCTAATTTAGTGCACAAGAAAATCAATTTAGGCATACCAAAACTTCTCCATTGTGCCAACAAAGTTTCGAGTCACCTCTCGAAATTTATACAAGATCTCAAATATTCACAATTAGAACGTCTCCCTTAGTAGATAAATTGCCCATAAACACTCCCCTCATGCAGGTCTCATTCTAAGAGCAACCGTCGTGGGAAATCTGGAATGCAGGCATTCTCGCAGTTGAGTCTGAAGTGGGTGCGCCCCCTTCTGGGGACTTGCCCCTGAAATTGGAAGGGCAGTTACCCTCTTAAGAAAAACAAAGCCTCCCAGATCTCAACCTAAAACTGGAGATCTTGGAGTGCCATAGAATTAACCCGAATTCTTCCCCAGAGAAGCAGGAGATGACTGAACATCAAAGTGTTCCATTGGCATCTAAGTGTGGGATTGAGGCAAGATGGGGGAAGAATTCGGGGGTCGTTCTGAATCCTACCCACGCTGCCAAAATGTTAACAAAAAGGACCTCAGGATAGACTAGAGAGAAGAAGGGAGACTTTACTTTCTCACAAAAAACACAATTTGCAGAGTGGGAAAAATGTGCCCTCTGGTCAAAACGAAGGTGTGGGCTCTGAGGGAGGTGAGGAAGCCTGTATTTACGCCTCCAGGATCCAGTTCTACAGGTATTCAGCAAGCTGAAAGAATGCTATGAGCATTTACGAAGGAAGCCTTAAGTTGATGTGGCCCTTCTCATCAGAAAAAGAATGGCCATCGAGCCTATTCTCTGCACAGTTGTAGCCATAGTGGGCCCCCAGGAATGAGAAGGAGGTTGGTGTTAGGCACCAGGTGTCTGCAGAGGCCAGTGTGGAGATTTTCCAGAGATAGCTGATTAGGCCATATCTTCTCAGAGTTGCCCTTTACTTAACTGCAGGAAAGAAAAGCCCCATAAAATTCAGTAACATATATTCCCAAGCAGGAAAATACTGGTCTGCCCCCTCCATTCTGCTGTGGCCATTTGGTTCTGTTCAGCAATTTGAATGTCTCTTCTAACACAGTGAGTACATCTTTGTCTGTCTTTGGGGATATATTTTAACAATATCCACTTGGTTTCCCTCCAGATACCAAAATATAAAAAAAAGTAAAGTTTTATTATAAAACAACCTGCTCTATAAACAAGGCACATCATCTATGAATCATGGTCAGGTTTCTCATATAAAGTGGTGTTCAGGATTGTACACGCCACAATCAAGTCCAGCTTGATCAAGTCCAGTTTTCTAGCTCTTAGTCTCAGATATCGTATAGAATTTTTAAGAATCAAATGACATATGTAATTTCTGCTGTCTTCTAAAAGTATTTGTCATCCTTTGTTAGATTTTTAAAAATTTATTTTAATTTGTTGTTCTCTTGTCCTTTGACTTCTCAACATTCAAAACAATTCAAAACAATTATTTCTGCATCAGTAGCACTATCTGCCATGTCAACTGGCTTGTCATTTACAGACTACTGTATATGACAACTTTTCAAGGATACATGCTAGTACATTTTTGAGACCTTAGAATTAAAGCTTTCAGGGGCCGACCCAGTGGCGCACTGCTACAGTGCACCGCTTGGGAAGCGCGGCGGCGCTCCTGCCCAAGGGTTCGGATCCCACATACAGACCGGTTCCCGCTCACTGGCTGAGCGAGGCGCGGGAGCAACACCGAGGGTTGCGATCCCGTTGCCGGTCCCGGTCCGGTACGGGGGCGACACTGAGGGTTGCGATCCGTTGCCGGACACAGAAAAAAAAAAAAAAAAAAAAAAAAAAAAAGAATTAAAGCTTTCAAATTACTTTGTCTTTTGGAAAAGATTGTTCTGTAAATATAACAAAAATATATAGTTTTTTTGCATTTTCATGAACTACATTCCAGATAAAACAATACTAAAGCTTATTTTCTTTTAATGACATATAATATGCCTTATTATGTCACCATGATGAATTATTTTTCTTGAACTTTTATTTTCTAAGTGTATTTTTTCTATTTACTATACTCCCACTAATGGATTAAATGACATAAGAATGGGGTACAAAAAACATACAAAGCATTTCCAGGCTCAATTCTGTGCAATGTGGTTGAATACTATAATTTCCCAACATTTGAGCAACTTTGGACTTCTTGTATTTGAATCTTTTAATGTAAGTATAAAACCAAGATGGAACCAGTCAATAGATTTCTTTGTACGTTCTTGAGTTATCACAACCTTTGTGGTCTGTGGAAAAATCTTGAATGATACTTTACAATGACTAACATGTTTTCCTATGAGATACTTTACAACAATGACTAACATTTTTTCCTATGTGAGTTTATGTATTGACTAAAAAGATCAATTTACCCTACTTTGTTTTGCAAACATGAAAAAACAAATCAGATTTATTAGCATTTTAAATCACTGACAGCATTTTCATATTTAGGAATTCAATTTTTAGTGATACCTACATTTGAGAATGCAGCTTGATAAAGTAATTGTTTTTATCTCCACATATTAATTCCACGTCTAAATTTGAAATGTGAAAGACACCATTCAATACAGACATAATTCTGATTAAACTTTATTTGTTTGTAAAATAATTTATCTTTCATATTTGCCTTGGGCTACAAGACTCATGTTTATTGTGTAGAAAAGTATTACTTTGTAAATAATATTATCTATTGTCTTTATTTAAGCAGATCCTGACCATGAAATTTTTCAACAAGATTATTTTTTGAATAATTTTGCAGACCTTTACAGCTGTGATTTTTTTTTCAGAACTTTTGCGATACATAAATAGGCCAGCTGATTACTGTCCTCTTAAAAAGAACCTTTACTTTTTTTTTAGTATAATATTTAAAGAGTTGTATTCTAATTTTTGGTGATCCCTCAATTATCTTCTTCTCTTTGTATTTCTGTAGGCATTTGGAAAGTACATGTAAATAAGGTGGCTCACATTGTTTAAAACAATGCTGTGCTTTTGTACTATCTTGAAGATTGTTGATTTTCTTTTATCATCTTGAATTTGTTGCATTTTACATTAGGCAACATATGTCCCATTCTCCTTTGGTCCTGAGGCTTTTTTTCTTTCTCACTTCCTTTTTCCTATTTTCCTCTACCAATCCTTCTGTAATTAGAAGTTTTTATTTTCTTATTGTTTTTGTTGTTGTTATGGAATCAGGTGCTATCAGATGAGACTGAATATATCTGTGAGTAAATAGAAATGACAGTATTAAACCAGTGATTTTGTTATTTTCACATAAAAAATCTAGAGGTATTCAAACTGGGTCTGGAATAGCAGCAGTAAATCATCATTGGATATCAGGCTTTTCCTGTTTTTCGATTTAGCCATTTGAACACGTGTCGTTTGACCTCATGCTCGATGCTTCATGGTCTGTTTGGTTGTTTCATGATGGCATCAAATCTAAATTTTACATAAGAAGGAATAAGTTGAATGACAAAAGTTTATACTACTTGAATCTCCTCACTTAAAGAGCTTTAGGGGGGTAAATTCTGTTTACATCTAATTGATTCAAATTTGTTTAAATGACCACTGCTAATTGCAATAGAAGTAGGAAAATAGAATTTCTGAAACAAGCACGTTAAATGACACCTGAAACAGAATCACATTTCTATTAAGAAGGAAGGAAAAAAATGGATATAGCATAGGTCACAGTGAAGCATTTTGAAATAATTTGGTTCCTCTAAATGTATAACTTTCTTGAAGTGCTTTAAATCCTCCTCAAAATGAACACCTTTTGTTTGTTTCTTTCAGTTATTGTAAGATTATAAAATCTCACCATTTGCAAAAAAAACTTCTGCAGATATGTTCACCATAGGTTGTTAAAGAAAAAACAAGACACTAACATAGGAAAAAAATATAAAACTCAATATTTGTAGATTTCCACCATGAAATGACTATAGAAAGTAAAGGTAACTAATATATAGTCATAACAATACAGTCTCTCACAAAAAACAGAGGTTACCTAAAATTTTAACTATCATTGGAGAATAAAAAGCTTTTTAATTTAATATAATAATAAAATTTACATTATTCCTGAAATTGAAGACCAAAAATAAAAACAAAAAATAAGCTCTCAAAATTAGTAAAGAACAGAAATTCTACTGTTGAGAATTATGCTCAAAAGCAAAATTAAGCAATAATAATAAAAAAAGCCAGTACTCAAATTAAACTAGTAATGTTCTAACATAGTGATACATCATTTTTTTTAAACACTGCAACTGGAATTGAAAATTTTCAATTTTGTGGGTGCACATTTTCTCTGTGCCAATAAAAGTTACACAGGCCATCATTAAGCTAAGTTATTCATATACAATATTTAAAAATGTAAATTATATCTCTGGGATCATTAGCTAAAGATATTTTAAATACCTCCAAGCTGTTCAAAAATTTCTTCAAGAGATTTTGGTGTTGCGCCCTTTTTCTAGTGAACACCACTATACTTGGAGTTATGGGTACGTTCAGTTAGTATAAACGAAAATTTCTTTCCACATAAACAGCAGATATATATTACCCAATAATCTTTCTGTTTCTTTTGTTATATTCCTCATGTCACCTCCTATCTGGTTAAGAAAGTAGATTACTACATAGATGATAAAGCTCATCTTGGTTCTGGATTAAATTACTCCAGCATCTCAGAAGTATGACATAAAATAATACAGTAATTCTGAGACTGAATTTTTTTCCCATTTTTGTGGTTTCATTACTGTATCATCTAGTGCCTTGGAGTTCATGGAAGAGCCCCTACTGCTAGTAAAAATAACTTAACTAAGGAGCGATATACACCACTTCCACTTCCATGTTGTAACCTCACAAAGAATGGGAGAATAGATTTAGAAGCCAGTCATGTGCTGAAGGTGTCCCTGGAGAAGAGCTCTGCTCGTCATGGGCATCAAATCACCTGAGTGGGCTGAGATGGTGGCTATGACTGGCCAGAAGCAAAAGTCAATTGCTGGAATCACAGTATTTGCCTCCCCAATCTTAAATGCTCTACTCATTTTTTAAAAAGTTTCAAGTAAATTAACAAATGAGAGGGTTACATAATGTGAGTTGCATCAGTACCATGTTCTGAGAAACAGCTTCTTTTCCTAGTTTAAGGGTGGGTTTGGAAGAATTAGATTTCTTGTGATTTTATGACATAGTAGCACAGACTATCAAATCAGGATCATGAAATAGATACAGACTAATATCCTCAATATTTGTAAAGCTAACTAAAAAGGTGATATTTTCATAAGATCATGTGAAGACTATGTGATGTACAATACTTCATATCATTTAAAATATTTTATCCAAATTCGATGGTTAGCTTAGATTGTAGTATCTTTTGTCACAGGTTGTTCTAAGAACTCATGTTACCTAATCACTCTGTTGATCTCCCCTTAAAGACAATAAGTGTATCAGGTTTGAGACATTTTTAGAATTCCAAGAGGATTGAGGGAGAACAATATTTAGGAGGGCTTGGTTCCCTGTTTTGCAGTGTTAAATCAAGGGAAATCAGAAAGGTAACAGCTAGGACTAAAAGTCTATCATAAATAATCAAAATGACAATTGCAGCAATGTATCCATCCAAACGGGGCATATCAAAGAGTAAATGTCATGTGTGATGAAATGTAACTACAAGAGGAAAAAATCTGGTTTAAGAGAGAAACAAGCTAGGTTCCATGAAATACTACAAAAGGCAGGCATCATTTCATAAGTACATTAAGGTTTCTCCTGTGAAAGAAAGGACACAATTGTGAATCATAAACCAGCTTTGAAAATTATTGAATTATATGTAAAAAAATGTTTTTGAGAATTATCATGACTACTATTTGACTAAAAATTTACCGATGTCTTTTCTACTAACTGCATAAAGAAAACCACACCATTGCTTTAAAATAAGTTAACCAAGGTGGAAGATAAGGTGGCAAGTCATTCCTTTGGCAATCCACAATATTTTCTCTTCTGAAATACAAAATGTTTAAATTTCTGATAAAAACTGGATTTGTAATAAATTTAAGTATTGGACCATTTCACTAGTGAGAAACCAAGAATGTATGTAGAGAAGAAAAGTGGCTAAATTATTATGACTCCTCCAAAACCCATGTTGAAATTTGATCTCCACTGTGGCAATGACAGGAGGTGGGGCCTAGCGGGAGGGTCCGGGGATAAACCCTCATGAATAGATTATTGCTCTTCTCCAGAGTGAGTGAGTCCTTGCTCTGTCAGGAACTAGGAGTGGGTGGTTAAAGAATCTGTCTTTCTGGGTTTTTCTTTCTTGTCGCCTCTCTCATCATATGATCTCTTAGGACATGTCATCTCTGCTTCTGTTTTCTGCCATTAGTGGAAGCAGCCTTAGGCCTATGCCAAAGAATCAGAATCATGAGACAAATAAACCTCTTCCCTTTATAAATTACCCAGTCTCAGGTATTCTATTATAACAATATAAATAGGCTAAATCAAATGTTTACAATAAATTGGTTCTTCAATAAGTTGATTGTAACTAGTAAACTGTCTTTTTTTATACTCTAGATTTTTATCATCATCAAATACTGACAAAAAATTTTATTTGGGCTGTTCCTTTTTCATTAATGAAAATTTTAACTATTAAAAGAAAATATGGTGTAAAATGAAATAGAAATAGAAAATCAAGACCAGAGAAATGTGAACCACATTTATATTCTTGAGAAAGGCTATCATAATATATTTAAGGTAATATTGAATTTGGCCTCTTCTGAGCAACCAAGTCTTTAGGAACAATCTCTTCCCTGTTTCACAGTGTCTGAAACAAGGAGACATATCTATTTTTTGGAGGAGGGGTACACTTTTCCCAATACTAAATTTTTTTTTTTTTCCTTTTTGTCTTTTTTCGTGACCGGTAACAGGATCGCAACCCTCGGTGTTGCGCCCGTACCGCAACTGGCAATGGGATCACAACCCTCAGTGTCGCGCCCGCACCATGCTCAACCAGTGAGCGGACCGGTCTCTATATGGGATCCAAACCCTCGGCGGGAGCACCGCCACACTCCCAAGTGCCGCACTCTACCGAGTGCGCCACTGGGCCGGCCCCCAATACTAAATTTTAAAATAAATATATCCCTTGGTAATGTTTGAGTACTGTGCAGTAAGTAGTGACCTTGGTATTTTTATAGCAAAATAAGAAATCCAAGAGAGAACAAGGAGAAATTTCATCTCAACAAAGCATTATTGGATGTGCTATGGGACCTTAGGGTGGGTGGAAGGTATGTGACAAATTGAAGACGGATTGTCTTTATAGTTTTTTTGTTTATGAAAGGACTCATGAAATTTAATTTATTATTGTAATTGTTTAAATAACAATAATTATCTAAATTGTTATTGCTAAATATAAACATTATAAATATATTATACTTTAAAACCCTATTATTCCCATTTGTAAGTGGTATGGGCCATAATCTTCAGAGTCAATAGGGCTCTGGATTCTAAGATGTGCCAAATACTTTGGCTGTATTCTAGGTATACAAATAGTTTTATTTGGAACAAAGTAGATCTAAAACAAATTAAATTTAATAAATGCTAATGAGTAACTACTGGAGAAAAATCATCTGAAATACTTACTTTCTTGTGATGAATTGAAATAATGTCATATTCAAATATCTGTGAAGTTTGTTACAGATATAGGGAATATACAAAATTCCAAAAGTCTTGTGAATCTATGTAAGTAAATCTCTTGGGTGAACATACCTTACTGATTGTCAGTATTCGAGAACTCACATCAGACAAAATATTTAAAAATTTTGAGTAGTAGTATTATTATGCATGCCTGCTAAGACCACTGTTTTCCTTTTTCTATTCATGAAACAGCTCTTCATAATTTACAAATCCAATGGACTCTTTTTCAATATCTCTTAAATCCACTGCAGTATTTAAAATGTTCAATAGCACCCTTCTTATTCAAATGCATATTTTATTTTTATTTGTATTAAATGACAACCCTTCTCCTACATCTCTTTACTCAGACTGCTTTCCAAATTCCTTTTCTTGGCCTTTTTTCTTCTACATCTGTAGTTATTTCTATCTTTTCCACAAATTTATCATAGCAGCTCTGTAGATGACCCTAGTAATAAATTGTAGAAGCCCTTTCATTGCCTACAAGGCCCTGGATGACCGGCCACCTGCCTTCCCCTCTGGTCTCATTCCTACTTCTGAATTTCCCTTTGTTCACTACCTCCCAGCTACTCTGACATTGTTCTGCTTTTTGAACTTGCCAAGAATATTCTTATTTTATGATCTTTGAATTAGTTTCCTCTGCCTGGATTTCTTTGCTCTCTGGGATTTGCTAGGACTACTGTGTCTTAATTAACAAAGCTTTTTAATATTTAAATACATGATAAAACTTCCTCATGGTCCCTCTTCTTTTCCAAAGAATCTGGGCTAATATCACTGTTTATATAACATATGGACCACTGCAATCAATGTGTCTAGTTTCAAACAACAAGAAGAACAAATTTTATTGATTATTTTTATTTGGTTCAGATAAACGTCATACACTAGCAGATTAATCTAGGAAGAAATGGCATTTTTAGGATTTTGAGAGGTCTTTCTATTGTTTGGTTTTGGTATTTATGTGTGGGTGTGTATATATTTCTACCTCAATAGTATTTTAATATTATTTTTTATATAGATTTCATGTATTTCTAAAGGTTATTTCTAGATTTATTTTTTTTTTGTTGTTGTGGTGATTGCTTCTGCCATTGTACACTTTTTTTAGTATATTAGATAATTTGCTTGATTTCATGAAGAATACCAATTTTGGATTATCTACATAGAATTTGTTAAAAGTTATCTTCTTAAAATATCATTCTTACCAATGGGCTGAGTTGGTCTATCTTATTTTGGTATTCTCTTCCATGATGCTGTTTTTCTTTACACAATACCTTAATTCTCACAAACTCAATGAGATAGGAAATAGTGCTGTCCATACTTTGTAGATTAAGTGAGGAAACAGAGGCAGAGAAAGGATAAGTACATTTTCAAGGCCACATAGCCAGTAAATAGAGTACACAGGTTTCCAACTCAGTCAGTCTGATTCCAGAAACAGCTCTGCAATTCTAAATACTATTTTATATGTTTCTGTTTCTTCAACTACTTTCCTCCCATATACTGGGAAGCTGATGATGTACCTTAAGCATCTGGTCAGAGCGTTTCAATAGCCTGTTTCTTTTATGGTCTATCTAGTATGAGACAAGCAATGAGCATTTATACTGGGAGAAATCCACAAGGAAAAATGTAAAGGACTTTCTTTAACAGCAGATCCACTATTTTAGTGGCTTTGATTTTTCTTGGAAAAATCAGTTTAATTTCCTTGGAGGTAATGACAAATGGAGTTTTTACCTGGGGGTAATTTGCAGGGACTTCTAAGAAATGAAATATAATGAATAAGGAAAAAAGTATAGGCACAATAAGTGCAATAGGTCTGTGTACAGGGTTCCAATGACATGAACCTCTCATGTGTTTAGCCTTCCTCTCTTCAGCCGCCATCAAGTGGGTAGACTCTGAGCTTGACACCTACAAAGGTAGGATTGCATGTGGCATATATTTTTTATTATTGAACTACTTTGTATACTTATTAATTGCTTAGCCTGCTTCTTATTTAAAACCTATATCTGTAGATTTCACATTTTTAAGATTTTATATGAGATATTCTAATCTCATTTTACATGATGAGAAACATTTTTCTATTGTTACATTTTCATTGTGGTTTGGGTATTTTATTTACATGAATATTTAAAATATCTTTGTGTTCATGATTGATTTTTCTCTTTTTATGTTTCCTCCATCAGGTATTAAAACACTGCATTTGTTTAGTTGTTGTTGGTTTTGTTGCTTAGTATTTTCCTGTCACGTGTTTCCTGATCCCTTGAGTGATTTCCAGTCATTTCTCATGCAGACGTGTGAGTCTTGTTAATTGTATTCTGCTGCTTGTGCTTTATGGCCCAGGTTGAGATCATTCTTCTTCAAAAGGGAGAGTTTAGCCTTTACATTTATAGTAATATGTAGGTTTTATTTTAGTAAAAATTTGACCATTCCGTTCTTCTCTTTTAAGTCTTTCCTTGTTCTTCTTATGTTTCATGTCACTTGTAATATTAAGTACTCTATTTTTAAAACAACTTTACTGATTGAATGCGATAAATTCTAATGAGAATCTGATAATGCTTAGTTTGTTTATACTAATAAAATGCATGTTAATAATATATATTTAAGACCAATATCTGTAAAATATTAAGACAATTTTGCTGTTTCCTTATTGAAGATATTTAAGACTCCTAATTACTGTTTATTCCCACAACTTTGCTATTTTGTGATTGTTGTTAAAATTCTGGGCTTCTTTTCTTAGTTACAGGTTATTGTTACTAAAATAATTTGCATTCCCTATTATTCATTATATCTTATTTTTAACTTTCATTCAGATGAAATACTTATTTTACTAGCTGCAGTGCTCACTTTGCTTTGTCTTATGGTTTTTAACTTTCTAGTTTAAGTTTGGCTTTAACATACAATGTGTAAAAGAGAACTAAACTAAAAGGTCAAAGTGACACTTTGCTTCTGGTGTCTTTAAATAATCTGCAGTCACCTCAACCATAAGAACCCTTTACTGAATTCCTGGTCTTATCCACAAATACGCTTCTCCTTTTTTACTCACTCTGTGTCTATTAATAACGGTATAATATACCTGATCGGGCCATCTTTGTAACTCTGGTCTCCATTGTAACTGTCCCTGTAGGTTGTGCACAAATTTTATTAATTCAGTCTGTAAAGTGTCTCTGAATTCTATGCTTTTCTCTATAAATCCACTGCCACATCTTTGAGTAAAGATTTAATTTTCCCACTCATTAGCTTGTTATTAATTGTCTAACTGATACTTCCAATCACATCTCCTGAGGTTTTTCTCCAAATATTTCTCCCTTCTATTACCAGAAGCTCTTTCCAACATTATATAGATTATATAGCTTCTCTCTGAAATTCTTTAATTTTTCTCTTTCACTTCCAGGAGGAAAAAAAAAAAAAATCAATCCTGCTGGGACAGTGTAGATGTTCTTCATGACCTTATTTACATTCTCAACCGTTGTCATCCCTTCCATAGGTCCTGCCTGCAATGTACATTGTCATTTCCTGCTGCACTCACTACTGCTGTTTCCCACTTTTCTGGCCTTGTATATGTTCTCTTGCCTGGGACGGTGGAAGTTGAGTTGCCCTTAAAGATCAGAGACATTGGATTTAATTCCTAATCCTTTAACATGTATAAATTTTGGTTTCTCATAAATATTTCAGTAACATAAAGATAATAGCAACTATTTTCCAGACTTCTTATATTCAGGCATAAAGTCGCAATTAAATTTTCCCAGGTGTATTTGCTAACTCATAATAGTGCTTTGTAAACTTTGTTTTTCCTTCTCTTTCTACATGATAAACCCTAACATTCCTTATATAATTTACTAAAAATTGCTCATTTAGTGAAGAACTCTGCACTTGGCACAGTCATTCCATACCTTGTGTTTCCTTTTCATTTGGTCAATATATGGCATATATACCTCAGGATTATAATTATTTGATTACATATTTATCTCTTTAACAAGATTGTGACTTCCCTAAATAAAATGACTCTTTCTCACTAGTTTTCTGTATTTTTCATCTAGTTAATGTTTGGCACTGAAAATTTAAAAAGGCACTCAATAAATTATTGATTTTTTTCCTGAAAAAAACCCCACATATAAAGAAAATGAAGTATATACCTGATATTTTAATGTTTGTTACATAATCTTCAAATTATTGGTAAATTGAGATTGCTATTAGTGTTTATTCATATATTTAAATGTCTTTTTCTTGCTGACACCTGATAAATCATGTATTAACAATTATTTAGAAATACAGAAACTATGTTGAATAATTCATATTGTCCTATTCACCTCTCAGAAGCTAATTACCGAATTTCCATGACCTTTGTGTGTTTTTCTATTTAATTTCATAGTCAATTCAACAAATGCTTAGTGAGTGGCCACTATATGTATGGTAATGTTGTTATTTAATTAAAGTTAATTTTTAGCTTACCTTAATTATATCTTCAAGCAGAATATAATGGCAGCAAAAATAAATAAATAAATAAAAGTCCGTATGTCATGTTGTTATGCACAGGTTCAATCCAACAAATATTTAGTAAACACCTACAATCTGGCAGCACATATGCTAAGTGATGGAGATAAAATATTTGAGTGTAACTTAATCTTTGCCCTTGAGAAAATTACAGTGTTCTATGGAGCCCGTTTTTTCATTCAAGTATTTTTAAAAATATTCAATTGTAAGTACAACTCATGCCATGTCATGTAATTTTAATGTTAAACAAATCGAGTTTAAAATTGTCTATAATTATACAGAAATGGTTTATAAATTATTTCAAAAGAATAGAAAAATGAGAATAATAACCAGAATTTATTTAGCACTTACCATGTGTCAACTACTTTGCTATCCAATTTGGTATACTAGTATTATCACATTTAAGTCTCAAAACAACTTTATTAGGTAGATTCTATTGCTGTCCTCATTCTCATAACAAGAAAACATGGACTTAAAGAGGCTTGGTAACTTGCCCATCATTAAAAAAAATATTTGAGAGTAAGGATTCATACAAGATTAGTGAGATTACAGAGTCTGATACCTATTTTTACTACACTGAAGAGACTCAATGGAAATACTTGATACTTGATACTTAAATTGTTAAGTAATAATGCTGAGTAACAAATAACCATAAAACCTCAGTGTCAAACAACAATAAACATTTATTTCTGCTTACCAGTCTATGCATCGGTTCTGCCGATCTGAGTTGATCTCAATAAGGCTTCCATGTGCATCTGTAGTTAGCTGCCAGTTAACTGCCAGTGTTCTTTCTCACATGTCTGGGGCCTCAGCTGGGACAACTGGCTTGAATCAGCTGTCATCTATGTGTGTCCCTGCATCTTCATGGGAAAGGCAGAAGACAAAGAAAAAAGAGAACAAATACATGCAATGCCTCTTTTGGCCTTGGTTTGGAACTGGCACACCATCACTTCACCAAATTATTTTGGCAAAAGCAAGTGTCAAGTCCAGCTGAGATGTAAAGGGTAGGAAAATAAACTACCATTTTATGGGAAGAGCTGCAAAGTTAAATTTCAAAGGGTGTGGGCACAGGGAAGGATCAAGAATTGAAGTTAATTTTGTAATCAACTACAACAGTCCACCTCCTGCACAGAGCATTTATATCTCTTTCATCTGCAAACTACACTCATTCCTTCAAAACCACCAGATTATCATTGTAGCAGATCATCATACTCAGAATCTACATAGATCTCATGATGTATATTAGGTCTAGATGTTGATGAATGGATGCAGTTCTTAATCTGAAGAACTGTGAACTGAAAAGACTAGTATCTGCATCCCCCACCCCAAACACCAAGCATATAATGGTGACACACAGATAGATTAAATATTATGCACCCTCCCATTTGAAAAGAGAAAGAATGAGAGACACCTAGAAGTCTTTGATAATTCTGAAATCCAGGTTTTTCCAGAATTGGTATTCTAGGGTTGTTATATTTTTTGACTAGGCTCTAGTTTTGCAACTTGGGAATGTCTACCTAGTCTATTGTTCTCCATTTGACTTTACTCTTTGAGAAGTTCTTTTTCCATTGTTGTATTTGGCCACATCTGAAGAGTGCATAGAATATATGTCCTTTGAGCTACTTATATTTTCTCAGTCTGACTTGGGTAATTTGAAGGTGGGATCATAATGGCCTTTTTTGCATTTTGAACAACCTCAGTCCGTGTTAGACCATGCTGCTGGCACATTTGCCAATTACTGTACTCTATTCAAAAGAATCTATTCAACATACAACATTCTTGTTAAGGCAGGTCTTTGCACTCAATAAAGTCAAGGCTACTATGGACATGTCAGCCTGCTTTAAGACAAAAATTCTAAAGATTTCTAGAATCCCTTTTATTCTCTTGAAAATGTTATCTAGGCAATGTCTTAATTCTCTCAGAGACCTTTCAAAGGGTGTCACAGCCACAAACTTGATTTGCTCATTACCCTGAAGTCACTGCATACTTTGGAAATCTGTTCTTGGCTTAAGAACCTAGGTATATTATACAGTTTTATTTTCTAACTAGCAAGTTCTGTTCTTGTCGAGTTTGGGCCAGGTATTCTTTCATCTCATCTATTTCTTGTAGTACCTTATGCACAACAAATAGGAACCACTGACACTTTCAGCATTATGCCTGGAAATCTCATGACTCGAGATGTGGGTATAGTGCAGTCCAATTTAAACAATTATTTCTTTCATGGCTTCTAAATTTTAAAGCATGCTTACATAGGGCTTTCCCATGCTCAGCCTTTTAGGAAATGCTACTATCTTCTAGGATTTTTACAATCTTATTTTTTGCATTTAAATATTTGATCAATTTAGCACTTTTTTAGTGTATAACATGATATATAGAACCAACCTTTTTTTGTTGTTGTTGTTTTAAGACGGTTACAAGTATCAGAGCATCATTTCTTGAATAGTTTATTTTTTCTCCTGATTTGAAATGGCTCGATTACAACAGCTAATCATTTAGCACATACCCATGTAGACTATTCCTGGACTTTGTCTTCTGTTCCATTCATCTGTCTTTCTATGTATGCTCTATAGCATACTGTTCTAATGTTGGCACTTTATAATATGTTTAGCACCTGGTAGGACTAGTATCTATTCTTAGTGCTTCTTCATTAGAGTGATCTCCTTTATACTTGTTTTCTCATTTTTCCATGTTACTTTATAAACACTCACCTGGCTAAAAAAGTGGTATTTGTAGATGAATTCACTTGCACATGATTGAGAAATAATTCAATGATAATGGCTATTGCTGTAGATTGGATGCCTCTCCCCCCCCCCATTAAGGCTTAATCTCCACTGTAACTGTTAAGGGTGGGAAAATCCTATTATGGTAATTGAAAGGTGGGGACTTGAAGAGGTGGTTAGATTGTAGGACCATGTCGTAGTGAAAGGAATAATAATGGTGGTCAGGGGCATGGCTCTGAGGGCTTTAAAAGAAGAGCATATGAGAAGCTGGTCCCTCTCTGCCATGTGACACCCCTGCATTGCTATTCAAGAACCACCAAAGAAGACCCTCACCAGATGTGTTCCCTGGACTTTGGATTTCCCAGCCTCTGAAACTGTAAGCAATACATTTCATTTTCTTATAAATTACCCAGTTATAGGTATTTTATCACAAGTGACAGAAATGGACTAATATAGTTATGATAATTTTTAATAATGTAATGTAGTTTTGCATTTGTAAGAGCATCATTTGTTCCTTTCAGTCATTTATTAAATTTTTCTTCATATAGATTTTAGGTTTTTACTGTTTAATATAATTTCTAGGTATATTTAATTTTATTGTTATAAATAGATTATTTTAATGGTTAGAAATTCTGAATTGTAAATGACTGTATAAGGAACACTGATTATTTATGTTTATAAATTTGATGCTTAACATATTAGTGATCCTATACAAGTATATGAATACCTGTTTTATCTTAAGTGTAAATTGCAGAATTTACTTTTTTTATCTCGTGTAGTAGACATCAGCCTGAATTCTACTGTGTTTGATATTAATGTCACAATCCTGCTTTCTTTTTTTTTTGCACTTGGATGATTCACATTTTTCCATCATATTATTATTTAGCTTTATGAATCACTTTCTATATGTGTCTCTTTTATAATGCATACATTTGTGTGTTTTGCTTAGATCCAATGTAAGGCTATTTTTTAAAGATGAGTTAACCCTGTTAACATTTATTGGTATTGCTTTATTGTTATGAAGTTCTGTCATAATTTTGTTGTGTTTTCTGTTAACATGTTTTAAGTCACTCACTAATAATTTTTTTTTTTTTTGCTTCTTGTTAAGGAATATTTGCATTTTTATTGTGCTGATAACCTTTAGAATAATTAAAACTTCATACATTATTTTTTGCTTCAGACATTTTCTATTAGTTTCCTATCATTAATAAGTTAAAATTAGCAAAGCTTCATCTTCCTTCACTACTTTCTTCTCTATTTTTACTTGATAATATCATTTTATTATATCTTTGTACAGCTTCTTGTTAAAATGGATATTATGCATGAGTTTTTGTTTGTTTTTTCCATTCCTCTCTGAACTAAAATATTTAATACAGGATTCTGCTCACAGTGTTATTCACTGCCGTTACCTAAATTTTACATTATTATGTATAGTACAATTGCTACAAACAAGAAATATTTTTCTTCCAGTGGAAGCCCTTCACCTTTGAAAGGATACCTTTGCTTTTACTTTCTGGTATCTGAGGCTCTGCACTGCCTCTCTGCATTTAGTGAATTAGATGTTTTCTTCTCTCATTCTAAATACAGCATATGTGTGTGATTTCAGAATGAAGAATGGAATATGTTTCCTGCTTGGAATGGAATATGATTAGAAGTCCCTAATAATTCTTGAAAGTAGGTGGCATAAGTTCTTTTATCAAATTTTAACAATGAAGGATCAGAAAAAATATATGGCAGTCCAGAGTTGCACAACTACCACACCAGGAAGCTAGAACTAGAAAATAGTGCTTTTCATTAATAGCCCAAGAAAGCTATTAATGAAAAGCTGTTCTGAAAGCTGCTCTGATTAGATAAGATTACTTCTCAGCTATCTCTGTACAAGCCTGCATTCTTTTATTAATAACAAACAAGTGTTTGTATCAGCAAATCATTGCCAATAATATGATCACTGGACATATCTGGTATCTAACTTTCCAGAACTGACTGAGGTTTTCACAATTGAGTTAACTTGTCTAAAACTTGCATAAATCTCTAGTTTATTCCTTCCTTCATTAATTCACAGAAAGCCAAAGTTCTTCTTAGTCAGTCACATTACACATATGTTCAACTGATGACATCATAAACACGTATTAGTAAGAATGCATTATAGTGCATCACAGAGTCTATGCAATGTGAAATTCTCCTCCCCATTTTGAGTAATGATGATTGTGCCTCCATGGGTTTGATGAAAGAAATGGGACAAAAGTGGAAACGTTGGATTGAGAACAAAAAGAGTTTCAGTTTTGTGATTAGGTATCGAGTAGTGGTGCTTTGAATAGTGGTAGGTAGTCTGGTAACCTTATGATTGGGTTAGCAAGACAGATATCATATGGAAGAATCTTAGAGAATGCAGATCTCAAGCTGTCAGGACACATAAACAGAAACAAGTTGATGTGCTTCGAGAACCTCATGTTTCAACTTCAGAGCTGATAAGTGATAATCTGTTTAGAGAACCAATCTAAAGCCAAGCAGGCCAGAGACTGGCAAATTTTATGCCTATATGCCATATATCTTCTCCATGTGTTTTTGTGTGTCAACATAACAGAACAGAAGATTAAAAAATATAAACACTTTTGACTTTCTCAAAAAGTTTTCTCTGGCAATAAAATCACAAATATGACAGATTTTTTGAAGACTTTGAGATAGAACCATTAACATTCTACTTTGAATCACTGAACAGACTGCATTAAAGCACCTGAGAATGTACACAAAAATCCTAGAATGAAATTAACAAAAGACTGGATTTGAGTAGCATTATATAAAAAAATAAAATAAAATAAATGATTCTCCTTTGTCCACAACCTGATTAATAACTTTCGGGGTTCATATTTTCACATAAATATTTAATTTGTATCTAATATTCACATATTGCCCATTATCCTAAGTTGCAGATCACTGACTTAAAATTAAAATGTGACATTTTAAATAGCATCCCAAAGATGTTATAGTAAGTAAACTAATATGTCTTTATTAGTCCTTGAGAATCAATTTCAAAAGCCTTTAGATTCTGATGAAAATTATGCAAATTCCAGCATACCGTCATTCTTATAGTTTATGTTAATTTGACATTAATGCTCACTGCCTATCACACTAACAATAATCCATCTAAACTAGCAGTCTGGAATATCAATTACTGAAATGAGTGGAGCTCATCCTTGAAGTTTCTTCTCTCTGTTGCCAGTAGACATATGTCAGCACACAGGGAATAGCACAGATGTATCAAAGTCTTTCAAGTAACCAGGCATCTTTGTGTAATGGAGCAGGCTGTGGTTGACACTAAATCTTAAAAAGGAAAAGGAGTCACTTTGTATTGAGAACAAAAAGAGCTGAAAGAGAGCAAAATTGATGTGAAGATATTCTTATATATTTAGAGTCATTATTAGAGAATGTTGGCCAAGTAGAATCTTTATTTTTGAAATCTTTATTTTACAATAGATTAGTATGTGTTTTATTGAATTTGCTTGTAAAGAATTCAAGATACTAATTGTTTTTTTTCAAATGAGGGTTTTTTTCTCCCTCTTGATTCTGAGCTGCTGAGTGTGAATTATCTCAGTCTGGCTTACATTGAAAGTAAAAGTTTAAAGAAAAGGAAATGACTTTTGCCATTTAAAATACATTGTTATTCATATTCAAAGGAAGAGTTTGCTGTAATCTATGAATTTTTGTGCATATGTTTTCTTGTAGTGATGGTATTTTTTTTTTTATGTTAGATTTAAGGTGAATCACTGGGAACTTCTTGAATAATTCTTCAGTTTTATTCTTTCATGTACTGGGAGAAACACTAACACAAATAATTCCAAGAATATATGTCAAATCTCAAATCTCTTTGTAATTATTATGATACCTATTTTATGAGAGTTAAAATGTTACTTAAACATAATATTCATTTGCATTGTGTCATTAGTAAGTTTTTATATGCATGTTATGTGCATTTTTTTTGTTTTTTCCAGTATTCTTAATTTCCTTTCTTTGTCCCTTCTGTTAGAAAGAAATGGGGATGGGTGGCAGAGACTGGGAAGTTATTTATGAAGGACAGCAGTGCTACACTGTTGACCTGGACCATTCATATAGAGACTGTTATATGAGAGCATAATACACTTTTATCACATTAAAATCATTGTATTTTGGGTCTCTTTTGACAAAAAAATTCCTTGTACTTGTTACCACGCTATAAGATTTTTCAGGCAAGGAAGATTATGTCTTTTGTGCTTTTTTGAAAAATAGGTCTTAATAAATAAAATTATGAGAAGTATGTAATTTACATGGATATAATTCCTATATTGAACAAATGGTCTGAAAATAAGACCCTAGTGTTTGCCAAGTCAATATTTCTACATGTCTATGAAAATTTCAGTATCACTGTGTAAATTAAATAAGTACAAGAAATGAGATATTCACTAGTAAAAATGTATTGACATATACACATTCAGACATGTCTACAGGATCATGCCTCCATCTTATTGTGTGAATGTGAGCATATATTAGACTTCTTATTTGCATGTCCACAGGTTATATTAAAACTGTTGGGATAATGATTGTGGAGAGAAACCCTGCCTTAAAATGTTTGTGGAAACCGAAGAGACTTCTTTGGAAGATGGAGTCTAATGATTTGGACAACAGAAAGAGATTTGTAGGTTTGACCTAACACCCAGCAAGGATGTCAAAAGCTCAAGAAGACATTAGCAAAAAAGAATTTTAATGCAATTCTGGAACTTTCACTGTTTTGAGGATTTCAGAAGTGATCACCTACTCAAATTAGGAGAGAATGATCTCAGCCCGAGCGGGTGAAGTGGAGAAGGTGAGAAGGGAAGGGAAGGATAACATTGGTAACTGGACCAGTCCCAGGTGACAAAACTGGACACAATCCTAAACGATCATCTTGTTCACTTTACTGAAAGATTCCATTACTGAGAGTCTACTATATGCCTGACTGTTTCAGATTCTCTCTCATGTCTTCCAAGCAGCATGATTTATTTATCATGATGGGCAATAAAGACTTGAGCATAAGAATTTCACACAACTGAAAAGTGACAGGGATGATTTTTAAATCCAGATCTGCTATACTCCAACACCCTTTCTTTCTTTTGTGTTAACAAAAAGACCACAGGATCTGGTAGAGAGAGAAAGGGAGACTTTATGTTCTAGGAAAGAAACAATCTGCAGATTGGGGAAAATGCAACTTCCGGGCAACTGACAGTATGTGCTCTGCTGAGGAGAGGAAGGAGGCCAGTGTCTATGCCTGTGGGATGAGTTTTACATACATATTCAGCAGGCTTGGAGGAATACTATGAATATTTATAAGGGAAGTCATAAACATGTGCAGTGAGTGAACAAATTTGTACCATATGTCCCATGTTTAAATTGGGGTGGAGATTTAGTATTAAAATGAGGTGAAATTTGGCCTGTGGCATCAGATGGCAGCTATAGGGCACAGAAGTGAGTTACTGTGCAATCTCCATAGACTGGCTGAAGCTAGTTTTGATATAGCCTATTCTCTGTCCAATTGAGCTATCGTGTGCCCCCAGGAATGAAAAGGGGGGTTGGTATCAGGTGCCAAGCATCTTGCAGAGACTGGTGTGGAGATTGCCAGCCATAGCTGATTAGTGATTAGGCCTTATCTTCTGAGAGCTATTTTCCACTTAGTTATAGGAAGAAAAGCCCCGTGACAGTCAGTAATATATATTTTGTAAGCAAGGGGATACAGGTCTGATCCCTCATCCTGCTATGGCTGTCTGGCTCTGTTTGGCGGGGTTTGAGTGTGTCTTTCAGTCATGGAGTCCATCTTTGTGTGTCTTTTGGGATGTATTTTAATATTTATTACCACAAAATATTGCTTCATAAAATATTTGATGTTTGAATAATTGATTAATTATGACCAGTGTTATATGGTATGCCAAAATTGGATTGGCAAATGTGTTCCAAACTGTTCTCTGGGAAAATTCCAATTATGCTCTTTACATATGAGCTTTGTATTATGTAGTAACTGTTTCTCAAAAGTTTAAAGCAGTGATTTTGGAGTGTATCTTTTCAATTAGACTAAATCACTCAAAAATTAGCAATGTACATGATGTGACAAGGGTCTACAGGCCCACAGACAAAGTCACTCGGTCATAAAAGAATTAATGTTTATGGAAGCCATTCATGAAAAGTCATTATCATCCAAAACAAAATACGGGAAAATGATTGAGATAGCTTTATTTGGTTATGAATATTCTCACTCAGTTGTGATAAACAGTTTTAAAATATAACAAAGGGCCTTAATGTTTTAATAGAAAGCTGGACAGTTATAGTTCTACTGCTAGGAGAGTGGTGCCTGGTTGATAAATAAATTGAGATCTTCAGTATCTAAAATTTCACATTTCACATTACACTCCTCCTTGCCTTTGTATCAAGTTCAAACAACTTTTATTTTTAAAATATCCCCTACTTTTCCCCTCCTACAGCTCTTCTCACATTTCAGCCCACTCCTTATCTCACTCTCAGTGTTTTATAAAAGTGTATTTCTTTTTACTGTGTTTTTCCACTGTTAAAAGTGAGTGTTCTAACTTCATTAACTCATTTTCACTGATAATATAATTACGTTTGTCCTGATAACCACTTTCTCCCATTAATCTCTTCTCAAACATCTGAATTATTGTGACATTTTATACTAATCCAAAACATTAGGCAGCTGTATGTTTCAGAGTAGCCCTAAATTGCACTTAATATTAAACTCCATTTGTAAATTAGATATGATAATGTGGTCTTAATAACAATGCTTATCGAATCAATAATTATAAAGTGTATGATCTGTATTTGTTAGAATCTTTGTAATTTGTTTATGTAAAATGGAGGTTAAATCATTAACCTCGGTGTTTACCTCAAGATTGTAAATGTACTTGCTTAAATTGTGCAGAGAAAAAAATGAGCTAGTGTGATGAAAGTTATTTTTAAAGTACATAATTTTATATGTATGGTATTAATAATAATATGAAATAATTAAGCCAGTTTTCTAAACGAAAAAATGCCCTCCAAAATAGCAAAGAATTCAAAGGAGAAAGCTAACGTCAGCCCAAGCACAGCTTTGAATTTGCTTGCTCTGAGTAGCCTTTTTTTTTTTTTTTTTTAACCTTCAAGGTCTTCCATTTCCACTCACGGAACAATCTTACTCAGTTTCTCTGAATGCTCTTTCTACCTTAAAGATGCTTTTTTTTTTTTTTTTTTTTTTTTTTAACCTTCAAGGTCTTCCATTTCCACTCACGGAACAATCTTACTCAGTTTCTCTGAATGCTCTTTCTACCTTAAAGATGCTCAAAAGTTTTTTCTTGCAGTGAACTAGCTATGTTGTCTTTCCCGGTTTACCTAACCATATAGACAGGTAGATATAGGTAGACAGGCAGATAGAATTCATAGCTGAGTATAGAGTTGTAAATTTGCATCACTTGCATTCTACTAATTAATTCAAATTTATTAATAATTTTATAAAGTGATTCTTTTAAATTTGTGTTTTGATGCAAAAAATATCTTTTTAGCTGGTCTCTAGGTCAGATGCATGAAGAAGGCACCTTGCCAAGACCCATCAAATCATACCAACTTGGTATTTCTTCACCCAAATCTGGCTTTCTTTTGAGTGTCCAGCCTATAAGAGGACCGATGTAATTTTGGTGAACAGGGATATACCTATTTTGAAAAATACTAAGTAAGGTGTAGTTTTTAAGGATCTCTTCTAAAAATGGAATTGTGGGAAAATTCCTCTGTAGATAAGATTGGATGATAATTCCATCTTACCTAGATTTGGCAACAACTTTTAATATTTTTATAAGAGTAAAATTTAAGTCTTTTTACTTCTTTAAAATTGGCACGTAAGCTAGATGGCAATATGTCAATTTAAACTTGGTAGAAATGTTTATTTTTATCTTGTTTTGGAAACATAGTGTAAGAGTTATAATTAGATTTGTCTGATTTTTGCACAATATTTTTAAACCAGATTTGGAAGATACTGCACATGGCTGAATTGCTTTCATGCTTTGATTTTGAAGTGGTTTACTGTGGGATGAGGGCACTCTAGTTTGTCTAAGATGGCCTTTCACAGTGCTGAACCGACTAAGTTGAATGGCCACATAATATAAATAATTTAGACTAACCAACATCACAATCCTTTGAGAGGTGCGTACATTTTATTCATGCACTAAAGATTTACTTAGCACCTTTTATTTATAAAGGATTGTGCTAGATAATAATTAAAAAGGTAAGCTGTGTAATATTCATCTTTTTATCCTTTTTCCTTATTTATTGTGTGCAACATTCAATAAATGCTGCATATGAATGAATAAATATGTTTAAAAAACAGTAAATAAGTAAAATATTAATTATTAAAATGCTCTTCAACATCTCATAATATTTTGAGAACATAGACTAGAGGAAAGTCACAAATAATTGTAACACAGGATGATACACGTATTAAGTGATTGCATAAATGCGATAGGAGTGCTGAGTAAATAATTGTAACAATTTGGAACTGAGAAGTGTGTGCTAATATTAAGTATAGCTGCACATAGCAGAGGCCCCAAATCATCAGTATCTTACATGAGAAAGAATTTTACTTCTGTCTCACATACATAAAAGTATGGAGATTGTTAGTCCAGGGTTAAAATGCTGGCTGTGTCCCACGAAGCCATCATTCCAACTCATCACTTTAAGGCACAGTACTTTCCTTTATCCCATGTCATTACTAGAGTACCAGTCATCTTATTCTTGTTGCCATCCTCATATTGAAGTTCCAGCTATCAAGAAAGCAAAAGGGTCAATGAAAAAGGAGCGAAGGGCATGCATCAATTATCCTCTAAGAAAGCCTCCGTGAAGCGTCAACATGACATGTTTACTTAAGATTCATTGCCTCAAACTTCATCTAATAGCTACACATCGCTTCAAAGATGACAAGTGGGACATATAGTATCTATATCAGGCAGTCATGTGCCTAGCTAAAAACAAAAATTAAACAGACAAAAAAGACCGTTTTTCAATGGAAGAGGGAAACAACTGGAAGTTTTTTTATGGAATATAACATCTGACCTGAAGTTTGAAGGAAGAATATAATCTTGAGCAGTCTTTTCATAGAGTGGTACAAGGTAGAAGGTAGAATAGAATGATGTGAACATAAAAAGTGGCATTTACAGAGGTATGCAAGTCAAGTGAAGCATGCTATACTACATTAGGTTAACTAATGTACTAATATTATAGTATTAAATTTGGACTTTTATTATACTCAAAATTTGGCATCATTGGTGGATTTTGCAACCGAGTTACATTATCAGGTGTTGAGTAGACAAAAAAAAAAAAGACAGAATACTGGGTTTGCATGAGGAGAGACTGGAGATAAGATGACTTTGAGGCTATAGCAGTAATTCAGTCATACAAATATTGCTAATGATGTGGAGGAGAGGAAGATCAGAAAACAAGGAAGATATGTCTATCAGGTAGAATAGAGAGAATTTGACAACATTTGGATGTGAAACTGAAGTGGGGAAAAGTGCCAAACATTCCTCAGGAGTTTCTAGTTGTGTCCCCAGGTAGAATAACTGAGATGAGAAATTCAATGTGACAAGTAGATCAATGTTTGACTTTTGAATAGGAGTTGTCTATGAAACACGTTTTTGAAGGTTTAAGAGAAATATATAAATATATAAACTGATGATATTTAGCAAATATGAAGAGATAAAATATTTGTACTGAGGTTCTCTGGCTTATTACACAACTCACTGCCTCAAATATATATGGAAAAGCTGGATATAAAATTCTTCTGAATGACAGGTGGACACCCTACTTTTTATGGAATAAAGGGTATAGAATAACATTTAAAATAAAATACTGTGTGCTCTAAATCACCTTAGAAGTTCAAATGTCTTTTCAGTTACTATGTGATAGAATTTGAATGTTATTGTTTGCCCAAGACTCATGTGGAAATCTGATCCCCAATGTGGTAGTGTTGGAAGCT
Source organism: Galeopterus variegatus (assembly GCF_000696425.1). Classification (NCBI taxonomy): domain Eukaryota; kingdom Metazoa; phylum Chordata; class Mammalia; order Dermoptera; family Cynocephalidae; genus Galeopterus; species Galeopterus variegatus. Next base: position 216,693 of record NW_007728831.1, read on the forward strand.
GTTTGAATCATGGGAACGGAACCCTCAGAAGTGGATTAATGCTCTCCCTGAGGTGCAGGGTAGTGAGTGAGTTCTCGCTCTATTAGTTCCTGTGAGAGCTGGTTGTTTAGAAGACACTGGCACCTCCCCTTTCTCGCTTCCTCACACCGTGTAATCTGCTTGTACCCGCTGGCTGTGTGCCGCTTTCTGCCATGAGTAGAAGCAGCCTGAGGCCCGTGCTAGATGCAGCTGTCCCAGAATTGTAAGCCAAATAAACCTCTGTTCTTTATAAATTATCCAGTCTCGGGTATTCTATTATAGCAACACAAAACAGTCTAATACACCATTATTTAATATTTCAAATAGTAAAGGGATAAAAGATTGTAATTATGGTGTTATATAACTGCAAGTGATGAATAGACTCATTTACCTAAAACTCAGCATTAAAAACATTCTGGTAGATTTAGAATGGGTCCATCAGAGTACCCATTTTAAGAAAAGTATTACTGAAACATTCTCTGTAAACTACTGCTCCTTAATTATGCATTTTTCTAAAGATCAAATATAAAAACTGAAGGGAATCATTAGTGGAGTGGAGGGAAGATGCTGGGAAATATATTTCCCTATTAATGAGTCTGTAAATAAAAAAGTCAAACATAAACTAGCAAAAATAAAAGTTAATGTAAATATCACTCAGTAATGATCTACTAAATCATATATCCAAATTCCAGAACAGATCTAAGTTAAACAATACTTTAAAATCATTTAACTTAAGAAATTGATAAATTGCTCCAGAACATATTTCTAAACCATCTCATATTCTTAACATTTCTATCCTGAGACATAGACTATTTATAGACTCTCTTTAGCATGAGTAGAATCCCTTAGTTTGAAATTGATATTCAAATTCTGGAACATGTAAAATTTCTTAACTTACAGTAAGTCCTCATTATTTATATTCTTTCTTTTGCCTTCCTTCTGCTTATGTTACGTTTTTATGTAAAGATAATGATTAATAATTTGTAAAAAAAATATTTATAAAAAATTTATTATGAAAGATGTAAAAAATATGAAAAATTGAAAATATAATTGAAGTAGGGAAGAGTAATCACCTTATATTTAAAAATTTAAAGTTTAACCTACATTTAAAGTAGTAATTTAAAAAAAAAACACTAAAAAAATTTAGGAAGAAATTAAAAGGAAAAAATCCATAATATTTTGGGTAAACATATTTTATTGTATTTTCCAAATAAATCCATAACCAAGATTCTCCTTGATATTGTTTTTGCTATTTCTGCTGTGATATGCAGTTAAAAACCTGATCCTTGCTGTATTTAATACCAGCGAATACTTAGTAATGTGAGGGAATAATTTAAAAATAAATTGACAGAGGAATGCTTTCACACACACTGATATTTTTAGCAATTATTAAAAATACTGTAATAAAAGTGGCAAATTAACAACTGTAATGAATCACAATGTAATAGATGCCTCAATTTTTGCTAAAAAACTAAATTTTCATTCTTGATAATCAACCTCACTGTACCAAATGTTAGCCAATGAAATCTAAGTTACATAAAAATGAAATTATTTGCTTAAAGTTATTCAGCAAATCTGAAAGTATAAGTATAATAAATCATATTTTAATAAACATTAACAATTCAATTCAGAAAAAATAGCCCTTGAGATATACTTTTGTATTTGGGATTTTGTTACATAATTACTTTTTGATATGAAGTTTATGAAGTTTGCTTCAATATTAAAATCTTCAAGTTTTATTCCTCTGAGGACTTAATACTCTTTTGTTTATTTCCCAGAAAAGAGAAAAGTGAAGATCTTAATATAAGAGCAAATTCTTGTGTTTTAGCAAATAATGGCAAAATATGAATTGGAGAAACAGAAGTTATCTCTTAGGCAGTGTATTCTCAACAATAATAAATAAACAAATATGTGCAATGAATAACATCTTAATTAGGATTTTTTTTTCTTTCTTTTTTCATTTATTTGCTTATTTTTTAGCTCCTACTTATGAGTGAGGACATGCAGTGTTTCTCTTTCTGTGCCTGGCTTTTAAACCTAACATAATTTTCTTTAAGTTCATCCATGTTGCTGCGAATGGCATATTTCATTATTTTTTATTGAAGAATAGTATTCCGTTGTGTAAATATATCACATTTTCCTTATCCAGTCATCTGATGATGGACATTTAGGTTGGTTCCAAAGCTTGGCTATTGTACATACAGCTTTGATAAACAGGGGAGTGCAGGTATCCCTTCAGCATGATGATTTCCATTACTTTGGGTTTATACCCAGAAGTGGGATTGCTGGATCATATGGTAGATCTATCTGTAGTTGTTTGAGAAACCTCCGTACTGTTTTACATAGTGGTTGTACTAATTTACAGTCCCACCAATAGTGTAGAAGAGTTCTTTCTCCACATCCTTATCAGCATTTCTTATTCTCAATCTTTTTGATTACAGTCAGTCTAACTGGAGTGAGATGATATCTCAATATGGTTTTGATTTGCATTTCCCCGATGATTAATGATTTTGAGCATTTTTTTCATGTACTTGTTGGTCTTTGTATGTCTTTCTTTGAAAAATATCTATTCAGCTCCTTTGCCTATTTTTTAATTTTTTTTTTTTTTTTTTTTTTTTTTTTTTTTTTTTTTTTTGGGTTTTTTTTTTTTTTTTTTTTTTTTTTTTTTTATTTATTCCTTTT
>NW_007728831.1:220305-253886 GCF_000696425.1 Galeopterus variegatus
TGGTTTTTTTTTGTTTTTTTTTGAAAAAAATTTTTTCACCCCCTTTTCCTTTTTTTTTTTTTTTTTTTTTTTTTTTTTTTTTTTTTTTGTTTTTTTACTGTGAAGTTGTTTGATTTCCTTGTATATTCTGGATATTAATCCCTTGTCAGATGTATAGTTTTCAAATATTTTCTCCCATTCTGTAGGTTGTCCTTTTATTCTGTTGATTGTTTCCTTTGCTGTGCAGAAGCTTTTTAATTTGATACAATTCCATTTGTTTATTTTTTCCTTTTGTTACTTGTGCTTTGGGGATCATATTCGTAAAGTCTTTGCCCAGTCCTGCATCCTGAAGTGTTTTCCCTATGTTTTTTCCTAGGAATTTTATAGTTTCACATCTTATACTTAAGTCTTTAATCCATTTTGAGTTGATTTTGGTATATGACAAGAGGTATGGATTCAGTTTCATTTTTCTACACATGGGCATCCCGTTTTCCCAGCACCATTTACTGAGGAGGCTGTCCTTTCCCCACTGTGTGTTCTTAGTGCATTTGTCAAAAACAGTTGGCTGTAAGTCTGTGGGATGATTTCTGAGTTGGCTATTCCATTGCTTTGATCCATGTGTCTTTTATGCCAGCACCATGCTGTTTTCATTACTAAAGCTTTGTAGTATAGTTCAAAGTCAGGTAGTGTAACATCTCTGGCATTTTTCTTTTTCTTTCTTTTTTTTTTTTTAACTCAGTGTTGCTTTGGCTATTTGGGTCTTTTGTTGTTCCATATGAATGTTAGGATTGTTTTTGCTATTTCTATGAAGAGTGTCACTGGTATTTTGTTGGAGATTGCATTGAATCTGTAGATCACATTGGGTAGTACCAATATTTTCAGTTTTAATTCTTCCAATTCATGAACATAGAATATCTTTCTATCTTTGATAATAGCCAGTCTAATGCAGTGAGATGATATGTCAATGTGGTTTTGATTTGCATTTCTCTGATGCTGAGTGATGCTCAGCATTTTTTCATGTGTCTGTTGGCTATTTGTATATCTTCCTTGAGAAATGCCTATTTAGCTCCTTTGCCCATTTTTTAAATGGGGTATTCTTTTTTACTCTTAAGTTGAGTTCCTTGTGTATTCTGGGTATTAATCCTTTGTTGGATGCATAGTTTGCCAATATTTTTTCCCACTCTATCTGTTGTATGAATTTTCAAAAGAGAACAGAACTGAGGTTACAAGAGGTGGAAATGGGGGTTAGGGAGGAATTTGTAAAGGGCAACAAAAAATGATTTTATTGTATAATGATGAATATACTAATTATCCTGATTTGTTTATCACATATTGTACGTAGGTATTGATATTCAACTCTGTACCCCACAGATATGTACAATTAACTATGTTTCAATAAAAAAGTTAACTAATTTTAAAAATACCTTAGTGAGGAAATTGTCAATCAGTCTATTTAAAAAGTTAGTCCAGTTATTTTTTGTTATTGCTTTTGCAAATATTTATATATGTCAATGTGTTTTATTTTTATTAAATGATAGTTGTCAAATCAACTCAATAGGCATCTTTATAGACCTGAAAACTTACTAATAGTTTTAATGGGAATAAAATCCAAAGAAATTCCCATAAATGAAGGGCACATTTTAAGAAATATGCTAAGCTTCATATCCAGCTGTTTTCAGGATCATGTTTGCAATAAAACTGAAAGCATAGTTAAATTAGGGCAATATTCCAGAAATGTTAATAACTTATTTTTATTGAATTAATAAAATGAGAGGTATAATGGGTGAAGAGAAACCTTATAATATTTATTAAATTTGAAATGCCACCATTTTAAAAAATGGGCTGTCTTTTGAACTTTAAATGACCTGTCTCTCAATGATTCTATTAAAACTTTCTCTTTTTGCTTATGTTATAGAAGCACGTAAAGTTGGTTTTTACCTTTCTGTTCAAAGTGGCAAACTGAGTCTATTTATATACATCTTTTCTTCCAAAATTATATTGACAGTATAAAAGAAATATTCAAATAAAAATACCCCCCTGGTAGCTCAGGGAAACAAAAGTTGTCATAGACTAGAAACTTTTAAAAAGTTTTACAAGATGAAATGTATACAATTTGTGCAATTGTATACAGTGAATACAATTCTTTATTTGTGGGGAACCAGAATTTGGTTCTGTTGCCCTCAATTCTACATCTACCATTAGTATGAACTTTTAAAAGCTATTATCTTTGTTAAGTTTGTGGTAATTTCTTTTTATTTTCAATATTGTGCATGTCCTCATTCTCAAAAATTGCTGGTGTCCCCCAGTGTTGTTTTTCTACTTCTACAGTGGTGCCTTCTCTGTATATTTTGGTAATAAATTTAAAGTTTGTCATTTTTAGTGGCCTTGGCATGTACAGGTTCTGAGGAGCTGATTTCAAGGGCAGGTAGTGGATGTGGCACTTGGGACAAACATACTGGGTCAGTTTACATTAGTATTTCATTTCCAATTCTATAGGGAAAAATGAAAAAATAAAGGTGGAGGGCATTATGTCAATTGAAATTAGCCAGTCACAGAAAGATGAATACCTCATGATCTCACTTATATGTGGAATCAAAAAAGCCAAATTCATAAAAGTAGTGAGTAGAAGAGTGGTTGTTAATAAGAGCCAGGAGTGGAACGGTGTGGGGAGATGTTGGCCAAAGGGGATATTTTCTACTTCTCTACTCTTTTTATATCGGATTATCAAGTTTCCTCCTTGGATTTTACAAATATTGATCATGTAAAGGACTTTGATAGGTACTAGGTTTACAAGGTAAACAAGGTAGAGCCCCTTCTGTCAAGAAGCTTAGAGTGTATCAATTAGATTTTCAGATTCTCTTGGTAAGAAATGGTGTGTTCAAATACCTGTTCTTAGGTTATTTTTTGTTGATTTCCAGACAAAAGAAAATGTTGCAATATTACTTCTACTTATTTTCTTTTTTTAATTTAGTAACTTTAATTCCTTGCTCTGGGCAGAGAATCCTTCCTGTACCTTCCTTTGTTTGGGATATCCTACAAAGAAAGTATGACAGAGATTCAAAATTTAGTTCAGATGTGAAGACTTGTTGCTTTGTGTGGCTTCACCAATGGATTTGCCACCCCTCTTCCCCTGGGTGATGGAGATGCAAAGGATTACCCAAAGCCCATTTCTTCCAAGCAGTGAGAAGCCCCAAAGTGGTTAACTTCTCTGGAACCCTCCAGCAAGAGGCATCCCTTCCTTGGGAAATTAACCCTGAATTGGGGTTTTCTACCTGCATTTATTTTCCAGACCAGGAATTTACAGGAAGAAAACATAGGTGGGGTTATCGTTTAGCAGTATAGGCTGGTAACTTGCAGTGAAACAAGCCAGATGACACTCAAGTAGAGAATTAAGTGGTCCTATCAACAACAGCTTGTTCTTAGCAAACATTCCGTCTCCCCCTAACAGTTTTTTTAGCAACTTAGATATCAATCAGTAACTCATCTGTCTTTGAGCCAGCAACCTTGCTGTGCCTCAATTCTTATCTTGCAACAGAGACTCAATAGCCTGGGGAAAATTTCCAGTTCTCTGCAAGGTCAATATTTGAAACTGCAAGACTTTGGAAAACCAGGCCTTGTGAAGTACATATGCTTTATAGTATATTCCACAAAGACTGTTGACAGCACACACAAACTAAAAAGCCATAAAATTATTTAATGCTTAGACAATGGAGCTTCACTGGGGAGTGCAGGGAAGGCCTCCAAGCTGGTATATATATATGAGAGTACCTTAAAAAGTTCATGGAAAAATAGAATTAATAGAAAATGCAAATATTTCTGAAAGCTTTTTGAAGTACCCTCGTGTGTGTGCAGTGTGTGTGTGTGTATCTGATAAAACATAGTTATTGATTACTATCTTAACATGTTTGGCGAAATTCCATTTGTCAACCTATTTGCAAAAAGGTAAATCTACTGAACTTCTTAGAAAAAAAGGGGCTTTAGTAATTTATTTAGTAATTAATTTAGTAATTCTAGTAATTTCTTGGAAAAAATCAGTTTTTAGTACTGATCTCAATTGGCTGAATTACCTTTTGCTAAAACAGAAGTTGGTTAGGATATTAACATTTTACTGCATTTGTTTAAATTGTCCTTCCTTTATTTTATCTTAATATTCTCAAATATTTTCTGAATTGGCAATGAAATAATGTTTTAGGCATCATTGACATAGTTGGGTCAAATCAAAGTTTTAGGAAGGCATATTGTATCAGATTTTTTAGGTCTTACTAAAAATCTTGACTCTTTTTTTCATCCTTCCTCATTGTTTTATTTACTTCCCTAAGACATGTTGTAGGCATTTTAAGAGTGACATTTTGATAACCTACCCAATAACATTTAGTACCGTAGTAATTGCAACATTGTGAAAGTTTTCTTCATCTATTACAGTAAATTAAGTTGAGAGGCACTGCAGTGTAATAACAACAATAACAAAGTCTTTACAATCATATAGCCTTAGGAATACATATTGGCTGTAATTCTCTTAGCCATGTGAGTCTAGGTAAGCAGGCCATGTTTTTGTGATCTGTCAAGTGAAATAACACTGACCTATAGTGTTATGGAATTAACTAAATAAAGTACTATACATAAATAAACCAGTACCATGCATGGCATGTAATCTGGAAAAACAAAAACAAAAAAAAAACCAAAACAGTGAGAAAATGTATAAATTTAAGAGAGCATATCTTTTATTCTTATTTCTTAGGTATTTATGAACTCTTAATGATTTGAAATGAAAGAGACTTTGGGTATCATCTAGTCTCCTGGTTTCCAAATGTGAGTCCAAAGACCTTTGGAACTCCTAGAAAATGCACATTTGTGTGCCTTGTGGTTAGGTGACTTATACGATGAAAATATGAGATAAGACCAGGAATTTGTATTTTTGTGAAGCTTTTAAAATAATACTGAAGCTTAGTTAACTTGGAAACCTCTGATCTTTGTGCATTGGGCTCTTATACCTAAGGAACTGAGGACCAGGGAGGCTATAATTGTCTCATTGCTGTAGAACTAATGTGTGGCTAAACTTATATTTTCCAATTCAGGTCTTTGTTTATGATGTAACTTCCACATATAGTGCTTATGCACAGGAACTAGGACAATGCATAAATTTATTTATTTATATTTATTTATTTATTTTATTTTAATTTATCAATATACAATGTAGTTTATTTTCATGTCCCTTTACCAGTTCCTATTTCCCCTCTTTCTTCCCTCTCCCACACATCAACATCATATCTGTTCACTTGTCTAAACAAGTTCAAGGAATTGGAAAACTCATAAATTTAAAGGAATATGTTCATAGAGAAGCCATTCCTATGAAATTCATGGTGATTCTGTGCATTGATCAGACCTGGGCAAGAAGGAGGAGTCTCTATAGCAAGAGTATTGTACTGGGATCTGGGTATTAGAGTCTGAGTATAATATTTAGGAAAGGGAATGGATTGTTTTCTTGGGTTTATCACTCTGCAATAAAAGTACCCTGAGATAATCTTAAAGGCAAGAGCATAGGGAGAGAAGCAATTTGAATATAAATCTTTCAAATACAAAGCAGTTACTGGTTGTTAGTATTTTACTCCGGAGATTACCTTAATACACTTTTTTTGATTATGCAAAATAATATCACCACTTTATAAGTTTTATAATTTAATAAAAGGGGACTTCAAATAGTTCTTGGAAAATGTAATTATAAGATAAAAATAAAAAAATATAAACTTTGTTTCTCAACATAAGCTCTAGCAAGCTCAAGACATTTTGTAAATGATGATACCAGCCATTTTGTCTACCTTAATGAACGAAGGGTCCTGGAAATTTAACTATGTTGATGCAGTATTTTTAAAATTGTTAACTAAAGAAAATGGGTGTTCCTTAAAGATTTTTTAAGATTGGGAAACAAACAAATAAAAAAAGTCAGAAGGAGCCAAATCAGGAGTGTAATGTGGATGCCTGATGATTTCCCATCAAAATGCTCACAAATTGCCCTTGTTTGATGCGAGGAATGAGCAGAGAGAATTGTCATGGTGGAGAAAAACTCTGGTGAATCTTTCCCATGTGATTTTCTGCTAAATGTTTGGCTAACTTTCTCAAAACACCCACAATGATCAGATGTTGTTATTTGGCCCTCCAAAAAGTCAATAAGCAAAATGCCGTGAGCATCCCCCAAAACTGTTGCCGTGATCGTTGCTCTTGACCAATTTGCTTTTGCTTAGGCTGGACCACTTCCACCTCCTGGTAGTCATGGCATTGATTGTGCTTTTTCTTCAGGATCATATTGGTAAAGCCATGTTTATCTTCTGTTACAATTCTTCAAAGCAATGCTTCAGGATCTTGATCCCACTTTTTTAAAATTTCCATTGAAATCTCTGTACTTGTCTGCAGCTGAACAGGGCCCAACAGTTTTGGCACCCATTGAGTGGAAAGTTTGCTCAGCTGTAATTTTTCAAGTAGAATTGTGCAGGCTGAACCAATTGATATTGTCTATAGTGTTGGCTATAGTATCTGCTGTTCATCATCTGTCCCCTTCAGTCAGGGTATGAACGAGATGAAGTTTTTCCTTGCAAATTGATTTGGATGGTCTCCTGCTGCAGGCTTCATCTTCAACATTGACTTGTCCCTTCTTAAAAATGATTTGTCCATTTGTAAATGCTGATTTTGGGGGTCATTGTCCCCACAAACTTTCCATAAAGCTTCAGTGAGTTCACCATTCTTCCACCCAAATTTCACCATATATTTGATGTTTGTTCATGATTCAATTTTAGCAGAATTCATGTTTCTCTGATAGGGGCTCTTTTCAAACTGATGTCTTATATTTCTTAGTGCCTTAAACTAGATCCTGTTCAGACATGTCATAACAAGTTAGTACAAGTTTATTTTTGTGCCCCCAAATTTTGCAATTCATGCGTAACTTTTTCCTAATACACATTCTTCCATGAACTTTTTGAGGACTCCTTGCATGTTATTACTAGTCTTGTCCTCACTTTTAGAATTAATCTTATTCTTGTTGTTTAAGTGTGCTGAGTGCAGTTAGCCAAAAGTTCTAACCTCACATTTAGTAGTCCAGGAATCTTTTATTTTCTCATAGCTTTGGCTTGTGCCCCCAAATTTTGCAATTCATGCGTAACTTTTTCCTAATACACATTCTTCCATGAACCTTTTGAGGACTCCTTGCATGTTATTACTAGTCTTGTCCTCACTTTTAGAATTAATCTTATTCTTGTTGTTTAAATGTGCTGACTGCAGTTAGCCGAAAGTTCTAACCTCACATTTAGTAGTCCAGGAATCTTTTATTTTCTCATAGCTTTGGCGATGTCAGAGCTTAGGGTTCTGAGGGCCTTCTCAATATTGATTTTGCTGAAAAGTGCAAATCTCTCACTCAATATTGATCCAAAACTCCAGTGAAAAATTAGGGAATTATAAATGTAGTAAATATGATGACTAAGACTTAAAATAATCTGCATTTATTTTCCTCATCAATGCATTCACCAGAAACGTACACAGTAATTTTCTTGAGAATAAGGAGATGATGTTGGCAGTTAAAATTGTTATTTCAAATTTGAAACAAGTATGCCATTTTTAGAACAAGAGCAGGACAACTGATTTTCATCAAATCAAACATATTTTAAAACCAATTTGGATATTGACCTTTGATATAAAAACACAAAAATAATATACTATTAAGTATCTATTATACTATTAAATATCTCCAGAAAGTAAAGCACAGTTTTTGGGCTGGCCAATTAGCTCAGTTGTTTACAGCATGGTGTTGTAACACTAAGGTCAAGGGTTTGGATACCCATCTTGGCCAACCACAAAAAATATATGTATATATACATATAAAAAGTAAGACATGAATTCTAAGGCAGATCATCTTGGAGAAGAAATTTTGATGGCAGATTTCTTGTTTTGACAGTTATCCAGTGTTTAAATACAAATTATGAAAACTACCATTTGTACTGAAGGTTTGCATTTTTTCTCATTATATTCATTTTGAGCTGTAAAGCATTTTTTTAAAAAAAATTTAGATCTCAAAGGGATTTACGAGTGTTACAATCTCCACTTTCAGAAGATGAATGAGAATTCTAATAAAATGAATGTATGGTTAACCCAAAGCTTACTGAGCATGAAACTAGGAATAAACTGGAATTGGAATGATCGGGATGCAAATTGTCTTCTTATATCAGTTGTTACATGGAGAATTGCCCAGTCTGGTCCTAGAGGAAGAAGAAGCTTGTTTTACAGTGCCTATTTTATGCTAGTTTTATTTTGATTTGATTTCCCACTTCTCTTTTACCTTTCTTCTTTCAAGAACATTGCATCTGCAGTCATTTTAATTTTTTTTCCTCTGGTGGCTCCCCCTAACACTGTATTGGGATATTAGAATCTACTTTCCAAAAAGGGTGGATTAGAAATGTTTGTTTGTATCTATTATGTACTGGCCAAACAAAAAATCCCACCTATTTCACCTATAGCAACGATGGTGCAGTTATTAATACTTATATTCCTTGTTTAAACAATTTCAATAATTGAAAACAGTTTCAAGAAGCAAAAACTAAAGAAGAAAATACTTTTGAGCAGAAAGCTCTTCTCTTTATCTCTGAAATATCATTATCTTTCTGTTGAAAGCAACACTGATTAAGAAAATTGTCCTTATAAGTCAATTCAGAGACTATATATTTTTTATTTCCCTCTATTATATTGGAAGAGTTCTACCATTATCTGTACTGTTTACTACATTATTATTTTTTAAAGTACAACATGATGTAGGACAAATAAAAGTTAGATATCAAGGCAATTTTTTGAATTATTTTCATTGTGTCCTCATTGCTGCAGGAAATTTGCAAAAACTAATGGAAAGTTATCTTCACTTCTACAATCTCTACAGTTCTGATTTGGGCTTACTTTTTTAAAGGAAGTCTTTAATATCTAAGTTTTAGGGTAAAAAATAAGACACTTAAAGGCAGCTGAGAGACACTCAATCTCACAAAGACCTCTGTTTTGTGTAGAAAATAAAGCACATAGAAAGGGCAGAAAAAGTCAGTATGGGCTAAGGGAGAGAGGGTGTAGAAGCTATTCCAAAAGTGACAGGAAAGCTTACTCAGACTGAGAAGGGAAAAGCTGTTAGGATTGTTTTCCTTGTCTGTTGCCTTGTTTATTTAATCGTAGTAAACCTATGTCCATCTTACCGTGATTTCATTTTGTGACTGCAGAATGTGTGCACATACGAGAGCCAGAGGGATCAATGAGAGATTCTGTGGTGGTGTCTGCTGTCTGTGGGGAGCCCCAGTGTGAAGTGACCTCTGAGTGATCCAGACCATTTGTGTGTCCCAGAAGGAAAAGGACTGCACTAAGCTTCCACTGGGTAGGAGCAGCAACAAGTTTGACTTAACCACAGTGGAACAGAGTTTAGGTCTATCCCTATATTTTGGCAATATACAAACCCTCCAAATTCCTGTGTAATCCTAAGAAAGGGAGGAGACTCAAAGACATAAAAGAAATTAAACCTTCACCACTAGCGAGTTAGAACTTGGGCAAAATAGTAAACTTGATTAGGAAAAGAAATATGAAGGTTATTTTTGCACACGAAGAGTGTGGGGAAAAATTGTAAGCATTGAATATATAAATTGGCATCATAGAATTAAGAAATATCTAAAATCCAAACTTACGGTTCTTAGAAAGAGTAGTGGGTCTAAATTATTTATTCAATTTGGAAATGCATGATTTATTTCAGCATGGTTTCTTGATTCTAATTTACCTTTCTTATTCTGGAGATTAATCATATGTTACAACAAATCAACTTTTAAAAACCAGAAATTGAGAATTTCTTTTGACTTAAGTAATAACAGTAATTCTGTTTACATAAAAATCTGTAGTATTTCTCTGACTTCTGTAACAAGAAAATTTATAATAACCAAACTCATGTTTTTCTTAGTTTTGCCACAGAAGGTCCAGATCTCCAAAATAATAATAAGTAAATAGACAAATACATATACTAACTTTTTATTAATGCTTTAAATGTATTTTTTTTAAAAACAATAATGTGTACAATATAGTGGAATTAAATTTAGAAATAAATGTAAAATTACATATACATTAAATATATGTGTGTATGTGTATAAATGATACATAAACTTAAATCCACATAAATTTGAAAATCAAATAGCCATTTTAACCTAGAGAATATATTTAAATGGGGAAAAAGGAATGGGGATAAAAAGCTGAATTTATCTTGAAATATTTAGCTACTTTATAGCTAACCTTGGAAGCATTTTATTACAAAAAAATCTGTCTTCCTTAAGACTCTGAATGAACATTTTCATTTAAAAATCTTATTTTAAGAGTAGAGTTCTAATATCATGTTTAGTAATTCTTGCTTGACTATAGAATGTATGCGGACCAAGGTGTTTCATCATAGTGGCTTTGTTTGATCCAAATACAACAGTTATAGACTTTAGGCAGCATTTAGTCCTGGTAGTCTGTAGTAAAAAAGAGATTAGTCATTTCAAAATTAAATTATCCATTTTTTGAGTGTATGACAACTGCTAAGCAATCTTTTTTTTTGTAGTAAAGATAGCTGCTAATTAAAAACAAAGTAGAAAATTGTTACCCTACTGGTAATTTCCAGTAATAAAAATAATATTTATTCATTGTTTTCCATAAGCCAGACTCTATATATTTATGAAGGCATGTGATACACATAATGAAATTTAGAGGTAAGTGCTGTGGTTATTTTCATTTTCTTTTTGAAGAAACAGAGGTACAGACAATTCAAATAACTGGCTTAAGGTCACACAGCTGGTTTGGGTAGATTTGGAATTCAAACTCAGGCAACCTGTCCCCACAGCACATACTCCTCAGCTCTAGGACACAGGGCCTCTGCTAAATTAGAAATGGCTTACACTTAGTGAGGGTTCTTATGTACCCAACATTTAACTGTGCCCTTTAAATCATTATATCATTTACTACTTAAAGCACAGCTATGGGATAGAAACATCATTACTCAAATTTCAGATATTAAAAAAATTTAAAGACATCAAGTAACAACTTGTCTAAGTAAATATGAAAATAAACGTGGATGACAAGTGTGAACACAGTTCTTTCTCAGAGTCTGGTGTGCTTAACATGACTGCCAAAGTGTTCTTACACGAAAATGTGCACGTAACATTTTAATCACCGTGTTACTGCTAAGGATTTTGTATTATACTTTTATACTAGTAATAATTTCTGTGTTTCTGACTCATTTTGAATGGCATGAATCATTGAGTATATATATTTTTTTAACTAGGAAAAAATAGCATCTTTGGCTTAAGTTGTGATGAGTCTTTAAAATGTTTGTTGTATCAATTGAACTAATTATTTTTAATTAGAAAATTGATTCAAAACCTAAACAAAAAAATGGTTTTATAAGTAAGAGCAAAAAATAACAACCACCTAAATAACAACTAATAAGGAAAGAGTTGAGTAAACTGTATTTATTCTTGGTGTAATATCATGCTTTCATTAAAATATGTCTTAATTGTAGATCATAAGACAGGAAACATTTATGGAAATATGTTTAAAATAAAAATTTGAGTTTAGACTTGTCTATATATAATCTTAAAATTATTTTTAGTGAGGTCTTTCTCTCCCTCTTTTTTACTTTTGTGATTTTATCTATTTTTTCTTTTTTAAGTATTTTTGTGTGAAGTAGAAAAAGATCTGAGAAAATGAGATGGCATGGTAATAGTGTAAGTTCAGATGCATAGTTACGCATTTCATTGTGCATAAGAAATTATCTGCAATTAGAATAATGTGATTTTTCTGGTATTAGTGTTGTTTAAAGCCTTGATTTCCAAGGATATACCATCAAAGGTCATTTAGTAAAGACGGCCAGAGGGAATTGACAGACAGTAGTAGTGTTATTTATGTTAGAAGGAGAATTACTGAAAACAGGATGAATAAAATATTTATCTACAAACATCAGTGCTGAAGTTCACTTTTTTCAGCTGGTTGCAGAGAAAGCAGAGTAAACCACCTCTGATTGCTTTAACTTGCATTCCCATTGACATACTGGGATTTGATCCATTTGCTTTGGGTATTGATAAGGTATATTCCCATGGAGGGTAAAATCCAGGCTAGAAACCTGAATATGAGTGTGAGAGCACATAAAGCCAGCCAAACCCTGAGGACTTCCTAAGGGATAAATGAAATCTGGACTCTCTAGGTGTAAATTTCCAGATCTAGGATTGGCAGACTGCATATGAGTTTTCAGGATAATTAGCTTTCAGAACACACAACACTATTTGTAGTGTTTAGAGTAAACAATTAGTCCTAGGTTACCTGTATAAGGAGTGTTGGGGAAAAATAAGGGAATCTCCATATATGGGAAATTAAAGCCAGGCTGACTTAAGATCAAATCCAGATCTACTTACTAGCTGTGCAATCTTGAACAATTTACTAAACCACACTAAGTTCTAGTTTCCTCATCTATAAAATTGGGTTAATCATAGAGCTTGACTTGTGAAGTCGCTAGAAGGCTAAATTCGGTGTGGACTTCTCTGCAGAGTTTCCCACATGCAGTCTATTATTTAAATTGCTGTTATCAGCAGTAATATTATATCCAAAACTCCATGGGACAACATATGAGAGTTACGCAATTACTCTATAGACTTACTAGGTACAGAGATAGGTTTGGGTAATCTTCAGATTCGGAATTTTTTGTTTTGAAAGAGAGTAGCTGGGACCAGGAAGGCTGAAGTGCAGAATGAGAAAATAGGAACAACTCTGGAAGAAGTCAGAAGAAGGGCTACATCACAACTTGGAGGCTTCTGTGAGGATGACAGCTTGTTTACAGAGAAAATAAAAATAAGAAAACCCCACCTGCAGTTAAGAGTCTCTATCTTGAGGGTCAATGATATGCAGTGACTATTGTAGCAAACACCAGTTAAACTAATTTAGAGGAAAACTTTTAATAGGAAAAGGATTATGGACTAGGAAGTTCAGATTTAAATACAAAGGAAAGAAAGCAAATTCTAATTTTATGTTTTGAACATAAGAGAATAAGTTGGAAAATAAAAGTGAGGACACTGTGGCAGGGGTTGGAGAAAAAGAATTAAGAGACAAAAAAAGTTGAAAAGATAATGTTAAAACACACACCAGAAACCAATTCATTGGCTGCTTCCTCTGCTGTACTGTAAGTTCCTGTTAATATACTTCTCAATATATATATTTTTTTCCTTCAGTAAGTAAAAGGTTCCTTTGGGAAAAGAGACTGACCATCCCCCCCCCCCCAATTTTTCTTTTCATTTAGGTGAATCAGGAAAACATGCAAGTATTAAGCTAAAATCATTTTAAGTGGTTTATTTGAGAAATTGGTAATTGCTTTAAGCAAATTGACTGTTTAAAGTATAAATTAAACTTTCATTGCATAAAACATGGGAAGGAAAGGATATTAATGGTTTCAGTGGATCCTCAGGCTCTGTACCTCTTCACCTTACCCAACTAGGTGCAAAACTCAGGAAGCCTTGACTTTTTCTTTGCACCATTTTGTATTCTTGGGTTGTACAAGCTTGAACTCTGGCCCATCAAATTATACTTATTCTATAGCCATTGTTAATATATGTTTCATGTTCCATGTTAGACACAGAGATTCTGCATGAGGTTTTCAAATTCCTGAGCTACCACCTGGAAGAAGGTAACTTCTCCTTTGGTTTTGTCATCTATCTTTCCACCCTTCTCAAATATTTATTCTTATATTGACTTAATACAGGTAGGCATCCTCTCCCCAGGCATAACAAGAGAACCTAAGTCCTCATTCTATCCTGTCTGTTTTATATCTTGCCTCTCTCTGGTAAAATTTCATTTTATAGTGATGTTAGGATTAATCATGGTTTCAGGTGGTGTTGATCTCATTCATTATTACAAAATTCACAATCAAATTTTTGCCTAATGATTTTTACTAGCTATTTGTCTTAGTTCATTTGAAATGCTATAACAAAATACTACAGATTTGGTGGTTTGTAAACAACAGAAATTTATTTTTCACATTTCTGGAGTCTGGGAAGTCTCAGATCAAGGCTTTAGAAGATTTGGTGTCTGGCGAGGGCCAGTTATTCACAGACAGCAACTTTCTGCTTGTCCTCACATGATAAAAGCGGCAAGGTAGCTCTCTGGAGCCTCTTTCATAAAGCCGCTAATCCCAGTTATGAGGGTAGAGCCCTCATGATCTAATCACCTCCCAAAGACCCCACTTCTTAATCCCATCAATTTAGGAGTTGGGACTTTAATATATGAATTTTGGGAAGACACAGACATTCAGAAAATAACACTGTTAAAGGTCATAACCTAGTTGCATTACTTCCTTGTTATAAGATTTTTTATAACAGTCACAAAATAGATTTTCTTTTTATATAGGTTTGGGATTCTTTTATTTGCCTCTTTTTATTTTTGATTTCCCTGTGATAAAACGTATAAATACTGAAGACAATAAAGATCACTCATACTATTCTATTCTGGGACCTTTTCACCTACTACAAAACCTTAAATTTGCATATTACTATGATTATCCTGGTCCCCTAAACCATATATTTAGAGATATAAACATTATCATCCATATTTTGAAAATTTATTTAATGAGCATGTACTAGTTAAAGACTAGGGGGGAAAAGTATTCTTAGAAACTGGGTAACAGAAAGCACAGTACATCCAATGCAAATTGCTACTGGTAAATAATCAAATATGCCTCCACCATAATATCTAAGGAGACCCTTTACTTATAGTGATAGTTTGGGGACATATTGATGGATTTTTATTTGTTAGTCTACCTACTAGAACTTTTATGATAAATGGCTTTTTATTCAATCTTAAAGCAAATAAAAGAGTGACCCTCAAGAGAAGTACACTATAATCTAATAGCCCAAAATATGTCATAATGAAATATTACTAACCCTGTCCAATTATGATAAAGGTTTTCAATAAGGTTTTGACATTTTTAAAGAACTCAATTCTCAACAACGTCATTATAGAGCAATTGGAATTATTAATCCTCTGTGAGAGCTTTGTCTCTCACAGTGTATAGTTTCAACCTCCAAATCCATACTGCCATTTTTCAGATTATTTTTAGAGGACACATTTTAGTTCCCTGGAATATTCACAATGCAGATCTCTAGCAGCACCCTCTGGGGAACCACATTTAATATTTACTGAAGACCCTGATAATGTAATAGTGTGATCATATCATTGTATGCTGCAGAAACTAAATGAGTGATTTCTAATTAAAAGTGGGTATGTTTGACATCAGTTTTTCAAAAAAGAGAAAATCTTCATGCTAGATTATTTTCCAATAGATACAGACTAATAAATATCTGCTGCAGAAAGTTAATTTTGTGGTTTGCAGTTTTAAGTACATGATGTGTGTGTTCTACAATAGAAAGAAAGGCTTAAATTTTCTTAGAATGAAATATAAGAATTTCCACAGCAGTGCACATTGCCTGAAATCAAATGATCTTAAATATCTTTTGGATAGAATGTGGAACTATATCATCTTTAGAAATTTCAAAGCTAAGTGCCTCAGGATGAAGCAGTATTAGAAATATTACACTCAAGTTGTCATTACCAAAAAGTTCAATGCAGTTCTACAAATATTACTTAGTAACTTATAAGTTACTAAATTGGAAAGCATGAATGATACAGATTGTGATTTTATTAATGATAAATACAACCACTTTATGCTCTGTTCCAGCTGACAAATCTGAACATCCACCAAGGATAGGCAAGAAAAACAAAACAAAACAAAAAGCATGAAGTTGTCTGAAGGTGAATGCTGGCACTGTGGCAACTAGCAAGGCATCAGTCATTTCTAACGGGTTGGAGAGAAAGGGACAATTGCTTTTCATTGCTGATAAACTGTGGCATACAATAAATTTAGGCCAAAACCTTAATGTTACACGATCTAACTATTCAATGGTATTTGGAAATATCTATTTTTAGACAAATCATTGGCTCATTAAAAAAAACAAAAACAAACTAAAAACAAACAAACAAAAACCCTTCTATTCAAGCCAAACAAAATACTTTTTTGGAACCTATGAACCAAACCTGAGACACACAAATGATAGCTACTTCACATTCTTTAACACACCAGTTTCTCCACAATGACACAAATGTAAAAAGAAAGCAATTGACTACTATTAATTCTTCCTTAATTTAAGCGATCATATTTAAATATGTATTTGTTGTCTTGGAAATAAAAATAAAGAGTATCCTCAACCGACCATCTTTTTTACCCCCCACATGCTGAACGAGGTGAAGTCTTCTGGCACACTTTCATTTCCAGCCTTCCCTCAATCCATTTTGGGTTTTGTTCAGATTTTATGAAATTTTACCTTAAGATTATTGTTTTTATTTGCCTTTGATTTGCCTATGATTATTTGCCTTTTCTGTTGCAGAAGTTAATCTTAATAACAGCATTAAATCTGAGGAAACAATATCAGAACTTTACTACAATTAAGTTGTAAGGGTTTTATATCTCACCACTCTTTCTTAAATATCATGACTTCCCCTTTGTAAGTCCTTCCATCTTAAAAAAAAAATAGTTTTTTTTTTCTTTTTTCTAAATGGAAAAACTCATTAATTACTTGAACTATTCAAAAGCAAGTGAAGTCCAACAAATTCTGGGCTTTCCTAAGAGTTACTTATTGAAAGGTTTATAAGTGAGGTCAAATAGTGTCATTGTGCTAATAATCATAAGTTTTACTGTCAGTTCTGAGTCTAGATCTTATGGAATTAGGTCTTTTTTTCGTGTCTGGCAACGGACTGCAACCCTCAGTGTCGCGCCCGCACCGGACCGGGACCGGCAACGGGACTGAGCAGGAACCGGTCTGTATGTGGGATCCGAACCCTCGGCGGGAGCGCCGCCGCGCTTCCCAAGCGGCGCACTGTAGCAGTGCGCCACCGGGCCGGCCCAGAATTAGGTCTTTTTTCTCACTGTTTCCCTAATGTAGGCCAACAAGTGAAGGCATTGATAAATTCTCAATTGCAAGACTTTATTCACTTTTGAATTCGAGTTTGAATTTCCTCTGTGCAGAGTAGGAGCTTTCCACATGAAAAATGAACCCGTGAAAGGACTGGATGATTGAACGTTCGTTTCCTTCCCTGCTTTGCAATGGATATAAACTGACTCTGTCTCAGTTTATGCACCTACTCATTTTCTACTTTAGAGGAGCTTTTATGCTAAGAAAATATCTGAAGAACTTCTATCTCCTGGGAAGAAAAGTGTGCTATATGTCAAAGCTGCAATTGTTAAAAGACTGTAATATTTTCAAAGGGTGAGAATCAAGGTCAAATCAAAAGGCTAAGTCCCTTTACTTTCCTGCATATAGTGTTTCCACTTCTCTTTTCTCTATTATAATCATGTCTATTTGCTAAAAGGTTATGCAAAATAAATTAGGCTTTTAGAGCACTGACAGCTCAGCCATACAGAAATTCTTTTCTGTGTTTTTTTTTTTTTTTTTGCACTTTATACGTGAACACCTGCTACACTTTTAATGAGCTTTAAATTATACTTTACACCCATGTAACAAGAATGGATATTGCTCTTTAGTTATAATCAAAGAAAATATCAGGAAGACTTGTTGCTAAGAGCAACAGCTTGTCAAAAAATGATACTTCCTCCAGTTACAATACAGATAGATAGATCCAGGTTGATAGATAGAAAATATGATTTACACTACATACAGAGTTATCAATCTCTTAAATTTTCTTGTCTTCTGTGATTTAAGAGGAATTTGTCATTGCTCTCTGGCTATGCCTAGATTTTTTTCTTTTGTACTTATCTTTATTCTTTCAGTCTCCTTAATTCTTATAGGGCAAAGGATAAAAACGAAGATTTTCCTTTATGCTTTTATTTTCTCTGACACATTAAAAATGGACAGACTTTAAATAAGATTCAAGGAGCCTTTTGAAATTCCAATATACAATGGTATATGTTTATATTTTGGTCTATTTCCCCCTATAATTCACTTTCAAAACACTTAACCCTATTAAAGTGACCTTTAATCATTGTCAGATTTCTTTATATAAGAGTTTAGTATATGACAATAAAAGGCATTACACATGAACTATAGCAATTTGGCTGTAAACTACCACTCACAGGAGAGATCTTATACTTCATGGCCAACCAGAATTAATGTCTTTTCCAATATGGCATAAATTCAATGCCACTTACAGAGAAGTGAGATAGTTGAGTGGAAGAGAGGACAATTATGGAAGTAAACAACGTATATTATAATGGAGACAGAAAAAGGGGCCATGGCATGGAGAGTCCAACCATAAGGCTTCTGTCCAATGTCCCAGTCAGGCACTGGGAGAGGCAGGATAAGACAGTGCAAGTACTGCAGCTATGGATGTGACCCCCAGACACTGCAAAGGAGGAACATGTTCTTCCTTTAGATTAATTCCTATCCATTAATTACCATATGTTGAGTCACATGGTGGAAATGAGTCCATAACACAGGCTGAGAGTGACATTTGGGTTCATTGTTTCATGAGTTTTTCCCTCTACACTGAGAGTGGGGCTGGCCTTGATGTGACTATTCTGACTGCTGTTTAAACTGTTTTTGAATGTGGAGGTGAAAGGCAATAGAAAGTGGAAAGCTGAGGAGAAAACAATAGAATGGAACAGAAAGGAGAGTATGATGCTAGTGTAAAAAGATGAAGAGGAGAAAACAAAGCAACAAGGTAAGAATATTTTAGCATGTGTTCCCATTCCATTTTAAAATCCCTACAAGAATTTGGAAAACAATGCCCTCCTTAATTAGCAAAATAGTCAACATAATAAATCCCATAATTCAGCTTTCAATTTTCCTGTTTCTATAAAAATGCTCTTTTAATTTTTGAACTAAAATAAATAAAAATGCAGTAAATAATCTTCCTTTCTTCATGTATTTCCTAGAATAATTTACCTTTGCCTTTATAAGCACACATTACTCTACTCTTCTTTTCAAAAAGAGAAATTTAAATGTCTCATTAAAAAGTAGAAGAAGGAATGTACTTTTTCCTCTTATCGCTGGTAACAAAAACTTCAAAAAATGTTTGGTTCTAATGTTCCTCAATATGCAAGCTATCTATTTATACTAATTATTCAAGCCTTGAGAGACTGAAAACCAGAGATAGTATTCTCATGTGAAAAAACAAGTCTGTACATTACGTGTGAGTTTTCCTAAAATTTACCACTTCCATTTAGAGTGGCATCAGAAAAAATATCATGTCTGGTATTTTAACTCAGCTAATAACAATGAAAACTGTTTATAATAAAACAATAACAATAATACTATATTTACAGAGGTATTTCTTTGGCTGTATTTAAATTGGCTACAATGACATCATTAAGTATGCAAAAAATGTCCTTCAAACATCTTTGCTTATTTTCTCTGAAACTAATAGAATAGAATACAAAATATTGGAACTGCTATTTTATATTTAATGTGACATTGAAAAAGCACAGAGTTAAAGTGTATTAAATCTAGTAAACACATATTCTGTAAGATGTTCTCCAACTCAGGGAAGTTTTCATGATGCTATCTCACCTCACTTCTTCACATAATATCTCACTCCGTGTTCACTAAATGGCACTCAATTTGCCCAGAAATTTTCTAAAGCTGAAGTTCAAGTACAACTGTGTGTCAAATATCCACTTATGATCATTTCTATACATTATTTAAAATTCCACATAATTTTACAACTTTGGCTAAGGTTTAGAGCCATTTGTCTTGTCTTAATTATAACATAGGCATATGAGACTTCATTCTGTTTTTAATATTCATTGAATCCTCACTATGTGCCAATGAAAAAAAAGCTTTAATTTCTAAAGTGTAGGCTGTTGTGCTCATTAAACAATTAAATTTGGAAAATAACTATTTTTGATACATTTAAAATCATCCCCTCTCATGAAATGCATGAGAACCTCATTTATTTAAAAATTTTATTGAACACTGAACATTTTGTGTGACTGTGTGTGTCTCTGTGTTAGGAGAGGACATTTTAAGGAGAGGTAAAAGTATATGGCAACCATAAAATAAGAGAAGCATAATTTCATATCATTGGAACTTATTGTACAAATGGCAGAATCACAGGAATAAGCAGACTTAGCAGATGTGAAAGATGGAAAATTGAGGGAAGAAAATGGCCTGTTTTGATCACCACTGTACCCTCAGCTTCGAGAAGACTGCATAAAACAATGAATATGATTGACAGATGTTTATTGAATTAATAAAGATAGGTAAATGATTTTAAAAAGCAAGTATTTTTATTCTACCTAATTTCCCTGCTAATCCTAAGCTGTACAGGCCTTTTTGAGCTATACTGCATTAAAGTTTTCATGATTCTAAGGTATTTTTGCAAGTGGTGACAATGTTCTAACTATGGTCTTATTTCTCTTAACACAGACTAATCTCAGTCCCAATATTAGAGAACTAAACTACCCAACACAGCTCCCCTCTCTTTTCCCACCTTACCACTCAGTTTACCCACTGTCCTTATCACATCTTGACTAGTAATATATTTAGGCCCACCTTACCACTCAGTTTACCCACTGTCCTTATCACATCTTGACTAGTAATATATTTAGGCCCACCTTACCACTCAGTTTACCCACTGTCCTTATCACATCTTGACTAGTAATATATTTAGGCCCACCTTACCACTCAGTTTACCCACTGTCCTTATCACATCTTGACTAGTAATATATTTAGGCCCACCTTACCACTCAGTTTACCCACTGTCCTTATCACATCTTGACTAGTAATATATTTAGGCCCACCTTACCACTCAGTTTACCCACTGTCCTTATCACATCTTGACTAGTAATATATTTAGGCCCACCTTACCACTCAGTTTACCCACTGTCCTTATCACATCTTGACTAGTAATATATTTAGGCCCATAAAATAATAGATTTGAAGCTTAGGTCCAGTATCTCAATGCAGTCATTGAGCAGTAGCTATTAACAGATACACATGCAACCCTCGTTAGTGTTGAGGCTTAGATGGGGTTGCAAAAAAAAAAGAGTGACAAAGTCTACCCCAGGAAAAGAGGGACAATGACTACTGTTTTATGATGGATCACTTTAAACTACCCACCCAACCTCTAGTTTGAGTTTGGAAAAATTAATCTATATTATTATTCATTTTTAGTTAACAAATGGAATCTGGCAGATATGCTCATGTAGGTAGGTTTGGGGATCCCTCAAGTATAATAAACTTTGTAATGGAACTGAAACCAAAGTGAAGGGGCATTGGAGGAAATTCGTCATTGAAGTGATTCACTTTTGGGTGCTTCCCCTTAATATGATATCATATTAATAAAATGATGTCATTCTTAATAAACACCATTGTAATAGAATCAATCTCAATAGATACTATTCTCAATAGAATGTCATATTAGAAATAGAATTTTATTTATTTATTAGTTACCAGCAACCTTGTAATAAGTCACATACGTTCATATATATAATGTACAATTTTGGAAACTAAAGACATGGAATGAACAAAAGAAATTATTATTCCTCATTTATTCTGTCAGCTTGTCCCTGTGCCATCTGATACCATTTGACATGTGAACAGATTCACATTATCATATTTCCTTTTACCCCATAATTTTCACCATGTTTCTAGACTCCATGCTCATTGCTTAACATATTTCAGATAGTAAATAGAGAATTCCATGCTCTTTGCCTCTTGTAAAAGGTTCTAGGAGAATGGGAAAAAACAAAAAGCCTTTATTGAAATTTAGGTCTTGACAGTGTGTAGTTTGTGGGAAAAACAAACATCTCATCTCAATAGGTTCAGGAGAATTTACATGAGGTATGAGCAAGCCTTCTCCCTTCTAACCCCTCCCGATAGGGGGATTTGAGGGTCAGAGAGGAAGAGGAACAGGCTATGATGCCTTGAAGCCTTACTTCTTCACATGCATCATAATGGGCAAGAGAGAAGATTACAGAAATCAACATAAATTTGGGGGAATCTGAATTCAGAGAGGCATTTATCCCTTTTCTTGGATAAACTTCAAAGAAGCATCCAGATCCTAGAACAGAAATGATTGCAGGATATGTTTATTAGACAGGCTTGAGAGCCATTGTAGAGCAACCCCACACCCTTTAAGATAGAGAACAGCAGAACAATTCTGATGGCTCCCAGAACAGCCCAGAAGTGGAGAAGCACCATAAATGGCCCCATTAGTTTCTCATAGATCCGTCATAATGGAGAAGCAGCAGAATGATCACATGCACTAGAGAGGACAACACAATTTGGCTTAACGAGAGTCAAACACGTCCTATTGGTAGGCAAAGGCATTGACTGGGCAGCTTCCCCGGCAGATTGCAGATTGCCACCAGAAGCAAAAGGATCTCGTCAGATACTCAGGTGTTTATCGTTGTGACTCAGAGCAGATGGCAACTCCTACAACCTTCAGGGGAACACTGGTTCTACAGGAATGAGGGAAATCTCCAACTGTCTGAAGTTAATTTTCTTTCTCCTTGTGGAATGGTTGCTGATACTAGAAACTCAGCTAGATAATAGAAAATATATAAAGTTACATTCCCTGACCTATTAAGTTGTGTGATTTAATTTAGACACAGAATCTACAACTCTACAGAATTAGCCACATGCTCCTCAATAGGGCACAGAGATGAGGTGAGTCCTTGGAGGATTGGATGCTACCAGGAGGAAGAGGAGATCCACGGAGCAGCTCCCAGCTGGATAGCTCAGAGAATATATTTCTAATATATTCCAAAGGAAGGAGAATTTTCAACGGTCTGCTTTAAAACCTTTCAGATAGGCGATTGGGGTAGCATGGTTTTACAAATAGCATGGTTTTCTTACCTTTAACAGGACACATTTGTAATTTGTTAATAGTTAAATTCTCTTCATTTGCCATGTATTTCCTCTCAGAAATAAAGCTAGATTCAAGCAGAAATGTTTGTACTTTGTTTCCTTTTGGTAGTGGGAAGGAAAATATGAAAAGACAATTGAGGGATCAATATGTCAATCTAAGAATTTTAAACTACTAAATTTAAAAAACAGCTAAAAACCCAGAATCCATTAGAGAAAAACCAACCAAATGTGTATAAAATGCACATATACTTTATTTTACATATTTCTATTTTTATGTAAGGGAATGTGTTTCTCTAATCATTCTCATTTGCCTGCTCATTGAGCTGTTCATTCATTTTAAACTGTTCTGCATTTCCCTCTGCAAAAAATTCTGAGTGAGTAATTTTGATTAGTAGTTCTTTTGGCATACACATCTTTTTGTTATTTCCAACTGTTAAAATTTTACTTTTTATTTTAATACTGCTCTTCATTTTATGACTTCTGATTTAGATTAATGTCTTTGATGTGAGCCAATAATGCAGAGACAATCATTTTGCATTGACAAAGGAATGAAATACATTCCTTTATTCCTTTAATAAGAAATGTTATACCATAGGCATTTAATAAGTAATTGTACTTGAGAAAATGAAGGTATGTTAGTGTCTTTGTTAAACAAAAGCAACAAGTCATGGAATTTTTATCTTTATAAAAAAATAGGTCTTTTTGGAGATAATGGCATAATAAGAAAAGAAGATTTTTAAGGAAGTGTTGGGTAAAAAGGACAGACTGTTTCATGCTGGTAACCTTGCTTTTCTCCACACTGGCCATGTAGGGAAAGCTAAAGCATGATTCTGGTGGAATGTGTTGTGACCCTCCCTAGAACACAGGCAGGATAGGCAGTCTTACAAGGGGCTGCCATTACAAAGCCACATCTTGTTCACCTGATAAATTGTAGGAGGCTGCTAGGAGGTGGTTTCTCATCTGTCTTCTGGTTGCAGCCGGACCTATAAAACTGCTTGGCTGTGATTTAGAGTTGGCTCCCTGAAGATGGAGCAACCCACCACTCATGTTTTCTGTCATCTGGCTTTACCCACTTGGTGTGTGCTGTGGGACTAGGGCTGTGAAGAGCTGACACCACTGATCAAGTTTTTATTATCTGCAAAAGTAATGAAGTTTCTAACTCCATTTGGGCTCATTGTCTCTTTACCAGATGAATCTCTGTAAAGTGTGGCAAGCCAATCAAGCAGCTGACACCGGGCTGTTGTTTAGGGATTGCTTGACTGCTTGACAGGCATGGAGAATATAATTAATAATCTACTATCTTTTGTAGATGGTAAGATCCTCACTGCTGCTTGACTTATACTAATCTATTCTCAATTTCATGTTTCCTTCTGTTTGCATGTTTCTTCCTTTCTTCAAGCATATTGTCTTTTCTTTTACTTTGTTAAATAGATCAAGCTTTCTTCATTTACTTTTCCCCCTACATGTACATATATATACGTGTGAATATTGATCAAAATGTAAACCCATTCCATTCTGACTTTTATCACTTCACTGCACATTCGCTCTTGACCTCATATTCTTTCTCTGCCTCTAAAAACAATTTGCCCTAATGTTTGTCTTATGATTAGATTAGGGTTTTAGGTTTTTGGCCAAAGACTACAGAGGTAAGGTGTTATTTTCATCTAATTGTAAGAAGGATAATCTAGCAATGTGATTTATAACTGTTGCTAATAACTCAAATAAAGGTTAATATGAAGATAAAGTTACTCTTTTTCGGGGGGGCGGTGCTAGCTGGTACAGGAATGGAATCCTGGACCTTGCCGTTATCAGCATCACGTTCTAACCAACTGAGCTAACAGGCTAGCTCTACACTACAGTGACTCTTTTGACCCTTTCCATACTGTAGTATTTGGAAGGAAGTTGCTATGCACAGCTCACACTTAAAGAGTGGGGATTTATCTTCTACCTCCTTGAATATCTACAGAAATTATTCATATTCTTCTGCACAGAACAGTTGTTTATTTATTTCATTATTTATCTATTATTTATTTATCCATTCATTCATTTGTATTAGCATGGATTTATGGGTATTTATTTATTTATGGGTATTTTGGGTTATAATCCAACACAATTTTATTTTATTGCTCAATTTGTTCCAACTTTGAACTTCAGGAGCTCTTTTAGTTGGCTATTGTGACACTTTGGAATAGCCCCATCATTTTGTATTTCCCCCCCTTTTTGAGCACTTCCTTACTTTGTGGCACTACAGATATGCTCTGGGTTTATCTTGACTTCTTTCTGTTCCAGGCCCAGAGTCAGTTATTTCTTCTGAGTCCTGTCTCCTGATATTCGAGAATGGTATTAAAAACCAAGATCTGGGGCCTGGGTGTGGGCTCTCTTACTTTTTTTTTAGCACTGTTCCTTTCTGTTTTTCCCACCTTGTTATTTCTTCTTTTCTTTTATATGCATCTTTCTGTCTGTTTTCCCTTTCCCTCCCCCCTTTTTTCTGTTCACTATTTGTCCTTATTCCTCTTCTGCACTTATATCCTCTCCTGGGTACCCCTATTTCTAGGTGTTTAGAGCCTTGGTTTTGTCCATTTATAAAATGTAAATTTTTATTCTAGTTTGGGTCCTTCTATTATCCTTTGGTTAAAACACTGATGAGCAGAAAAAATAAATCTTAAATTCCCTAATTTTAACACTCATCTAGTCCCATGATTTAAATAAACACTTATATGTTCAGTACTCATAATATGCATCTTTAGTCTAAACCACTTGCCTAAAATTTAAGACTTTAGATTTTTATATAAGATACAGTTATTCTGGTATCCCACAGGCATGTATAAATGATCATGACCAGGCTTTGCTCATGCTCTCACTGTTTTCTCTTCCTGTATTCTACAGCACAGTGAATATTTTTACCACCCACCTATTCACTCAAGCAGGAAACATGGGTACCAGCTTTAGAAACTTCTTATTTCCTCTGCTTCCAAACAAGTAACCAAGCAAGCCCAGTTGATTCTGCTTTTTAGCACAGTGAATATTTTTACCACCCACCTATTCACTCAAGCAGGAAACATGGGTACCAGCTTTACAAACTTCTTATTTCCTCTGCTTCCAAACAAGTAACCAAGCAAGCCCAGTTGATTCTGCTTTTCTAATGCATGTACCTTCTCTAATGTCTCTTAAATAAGTCTTCTGTGATTTTCTTTCACTACTTCTCTTAGACAAGCTTGCTTAGACTAGTATACAGACTTCCAACTGTGTTTCTCATCTTCAGTGATAATTTCCCAAATTCATTCTCTGTGCTAATGTCAGCGTGATCTTTCCCAAGTATGAAGCAGGACAAAGGAGGACAAAATCAACAGTCAACATCCACATCCCCCTGCTTTTTTACTCAGTCATAGCATATAAGTTACTAACTCCAACCTCAGTACTTTTTCGCATAGTATTCCTTTAGCACGGAATGCCTTTCCTCTCCCTCTCTATGCTTCCTATCCTTCTTTCATAAGGTTCCTTTTTCTTCTGATTCACTCTCATTTGTTAAGACATGGCTCAGTAGTAAGACCCATCTAACTGTAAGGGGTGAGCTAATGAGCACTTTCTCTGGGATTCCAGAGCCCACAGCAAGTACCTAACCTTATTATAGCTTGTTTAGATTTTGACAATAAACTGTATTTATTATTTGTGCATTAATTAAGGGGAAGTGATCACTTTATTCTAGAATCAAGAACAAAGTTGAGTGCATTGGGTGTGATAGATAAATGTTTGCTGAGTAAATGAACTAACAGTAATAGGGGATTTAGAGATATCAGTCAAACTGATTGTCAAGGATATAGTGGAGAAGGCATCCCCAGTGTGAGTGCCGAGGGACACTTTTTCCAACAATCGCTTTTAGACTCCTTTTTATTATTTGATTTGAACAATTAATATTTTTTCATTCTTATGTAACTACCTTAAAACAGTCATTTAGCCCCTAACCATGTCCTTCCCCAATATTATTTTACCCCAACCCCCTCCACATTAGTTAGAGTAATTTTAGCTTACACTAATAAAAAAAGTTTACAAATACAGAAATCTTTCATTTCACATAGTAAGGTATCCAGAGCTAAAGTAGGTTTTATAAGTGGTACACCCGGGCTTTAATTTATTTAAATTTTTGGTGGAACCCAAATCCCTGTATGATTTATCCTCAAGCTCTGTCGAAGGGACTGCAGAATTCCCAGGACTCATATTTAAACTTAACAGTATCCTGAAGGAGAAATGACCACGTCTTCCATCTTTTTCTTACAGAGGAGAGAACCCACCCTTGCATCTATCTCTACTTCTATCACTCCAAAATACATTTGTAACCTTTATATAATACATGCATCTTAATTTAGCTTCCTCCAAAAGCTGACTCTGAGACAAGAATTTGAGTGGAGTGATTTACCTGGAAAATGTTTCCAGAAAGCACCATGAAGGAGTGGTAGGAATGCAGGGTAGGCAGGTGAACAAAGAGTGTGTTACTTTTTAGGTAAGGGAGTTCAGTCCTGCCGGTGATCCACTCATGGACTACACAGAACACACCTCAGAGCTGTCTCACCAACAGGAGATTTATCCTTCAGATTTTATCTTTCTGTAGGTGATTCTGTCGACCATGCTCATAGTCAAGAACCTCATATTGATCAAAGAAACTTTCGGGCAGAAAGATGCAGGTGATTTAGGTAGGAAGTTGGTGGTACATACAGAAACTATCCATTGAAGGCACAGATGACAGTTTGGGTGAACTAGATAGGACAGGATACAGATAGTGTCTGCTACAAAGCACATTATAGAAGAATCAACCACCAGCATTAATTAGAAAACAATTATTAGCTTAGGCTTCTCAATTTTGGTGTATGTATATCTGGAATGTCAACCACCATGGTCACTATGTCCTTTATAAAGGGCTTTTGGGTTTATACTGAGAAAATGAAACTAAGCTAAATGTTTTCAATTGGTTTTAATTACTATAACTTAATATTACTTTCCATTCTAGTGAGGTCAAGAAAGACGAAATATAAATAAATCTAGTTCTATAATATCTGATTGATGTCTCTGTCTTTACTAAAGACTCCTATCACTCTGCTTGGTTTCATTCTTATGTGCTTCTACTATTCTCATTTTTCCAGCTGTTAGCTCAGTTGCCCCCACAATAAAAATTTAGGATTCTTAAAAGCGTCAATGCCATTCTTTCCCCTGACATTAAAAAAAAAAGAACTTCCAGAAGACAAATATTAATTCAAGGATTTAATAATTTCTAACATCTGGCTTTATTGCATTATCTTTCTGTCTATATTAATATGTAAATTATCTATCTAGTATCATCCTCTCCTTCTCTCTCTATCCCTCCCTCCCAATCTATCTATCTAAATTTGCATTATTTGCAAACCAATTGAAAATAAGTTATAGACATGATGACATTTTACTCCTAAATAATTTAGGATGGATTTTCCAACAACAGTGACAACCTTCTTCATAACTACAGTATCGTCAAACTCAATAAATACATTTAACATTGATTAAAAAGTGTTATATAAATCCTATTCAAATTTCCAAAATTGCCCAAATAAAGCTCATGGTTGGCTTGTTTTGTTAATCCAGGATAAAAATAATTATGCATTACATTTAATTGTAACGTCTTTTAAACTCTGTATTAGTCAAGTTTCTCCAGAAAAACAGAACAAATAAGATGTGTGTGTGTATGTATGTATGTATATATGTACATACATATATATGTATATATATACACACACATACACACACACACATATATATATATGTATATGTATATACATATATATAAAGAGATTTCTAATAAGAAATTGGCTGGCACAGCTATGGAAGCAGCAAGTCCCAAGGTCTGCAGGGTGAGCAGGCAAACTGGAGACCCAGGAGAGCCAATGATTTAATTCCAGTCTGAAGGCCGACAGTCTTGAGACCCAGGAAGAGGCAATATTTCAGTTTGGGACTGAAGGCAGGAAAAAAACTGATATCCCAGTTTGAAGGTTATCAGGCAGGAAGAATTCTGTCTTACGTGGAGGAAAGTTAGCCTTTTTATTCTATTCAGATTTTCAACTGATTGGTTGAGATCCCCCCATAGCAGGGAGGGCAATCAACCAACTTAAATGGCAATCTCATTCAACAACACTCTCACAGAAACACCCAGAGTAATTTTTGACAAAATATCTGGATGACACTTGTCTAATTTAGTTGGCATGTGAAACTAACCATCACAGATTCCTTAACATAAAATATACCCTTCACTTAAAAAAAAAAGTTATTAATGATAGCAAAATTTTTAAAGGTCTTGACCAGTTTTTTTTAAATAACTTTATTTTTGAATAATTTTAGATATACAGAAAAGTTGCAAATATAGTCCACTGAGTTTGCCTGTAACTCTGCCCCCCACTTTTAGTTTCTTACATTATCATGATACATTTATTAAAACTCAGAAATCAACTTTTGTGCATTACTATTGTCTGAAATCCAGACCTTATTTGGATTTCACCAGTTTTTCAATTCATGTCCTCTTTCTGTTTCAGGATCTAATCTAGGGTGCCATATTGCATTTATTTATCATGTCTCCCAGATCTACTCTTGTCTGGGGCAGTTTTCAAGTCCTTCATTGTTATTCATTATCATAACAGTCATGAGGAGTATTGTGCTGGTATCCTGTAGAATGTCCCCCAATCTGGGTTGTCTTATTTATTTTGTTAAATGAGACTAGGGTAATGCGTGTTTGGAAATGATACCACACAGGTGAAGTTTCTTTCTCTTTTCATATCACATGATATCCATGTGATCTTACTAATAGCCTTAACATTCACCACATTGTTAAGGTAATGTTTGCCATTGTTTACTATATTTCCTTTCCTATTCTGTTTTCTGGAAGCAGGTCACTAAGTCTGGAGCATCCTGGGAGGGAGGTGGGGTGGTATGAATTAAGCTCCACCTCCTATAGGAGGAATTATGTACAATATTATTTACAATTATTCTGTGTGGGAAATCTGTATATGTGTTTTTATTTAATCGCAAATTTATATCAGTATAGACTCATGTATATTTCTTTTATACTTTTGAGTATAATCCAAAACTACTTTATTAATTTGGGGGCTGGAATTGTTCCACTTGTGGCCATCAGGATCTCCTTCAGCAAGTCGATTTTTGTAATAATCATTCATTATGGTCCTCTATCTTCACCCTGACTTTTCCCCAAATCTCATATCTGCACTAACAGGATAGAAATGCAATACATTTAGACCACTAAATTTCAGTATGACATATGACTAAGAAGAATACTTTTCAGCTCTACACATAAAATTTTGTAAAACTACTTTTCATCATTTGATTACTCCAACAAATTATTTTGGCATATGAGGCATTATCCAAATTTATTTATTTACTGGGATGAAAATTAGAACCCATAGAATATAAAAAACAAGTTATCAGGCCATCTGTTGGGGAAATCATGATACTTAAAAGGACTGTCCTTTCTCTGACACTTGTACATCTCACCCACCTCTCATATGCTGCTGTCAGTGTGACAGCTGCATGGGTAATTAGATCCCTCACCTATGAAATCTAAATTCCACATGCTTAATATATAATTTTATCTAAAATAAAATATAGTAATGAAAAGCCTACCTATATTTATATATGGATATATTTCTATAGTGGCAATTTATATTGCTACCAGAGTGCAGAGGATGCTTCAATGTAGCAGTTGCAGTAAGCAGACGACTTTACTTATTGCTTTAATTTTTCAAAAGGGCATGCGTATTTTTATACTTTGTCTACATTTAAATTATCTTTTAGTATCATGGCATATTTTTTAAGAAAAGATTAATTTTCAAGAAAGAATTGTTTTTAATATCATGGCTACTGATTAGAATTTAGCAAATAAAGTATTAATAAAAACAAGACTAAGCACCATATCTTACATACTCTTTTATGTTCTTGTGTACAGCCTTCAACTATTATATATGAAGAGTAGAAATGTAAAGTGGTATAATGGAATGGTATGAAGTTCAGAATTGTAGCTCCACAACATAATATTTCTCATCTATATAAAATAGAGAAAATAATAATCTCTTACAAGGGCATTATATAATCAAATAAAGTAAGCAATAAAATACCAAGAACAGTACTTGGAATAGAGTGGGTCCTTGATCTTCTTTGCTACTTTTCTTCTTCACAGGTAGATGTTGACAAGATTTGCTTCATAAATAAAACCCACTTTAGATGTAATTTTATTTTCAATGTGCGTTAATATTTTATAGTTCATACTTGAACTGAATAACCTTCGTATGTTATCATCTCCCAATTTAAATGAATGCTTAGTGTTTTTATTTAGTAGTCTATAGAGGAGTGGTATAAATCCTTATAAGTCAAAAAATATATTTAACATTTTTCTATAAAAATGCATGTCATTTTTTCTCTAAAAATTGAAAAGTATGAAAATTTTAATGAGTATTTTGTAGTGATTCCAGATAGCAAGTCAAATCATCATGATCATCTATTGAGCAAAATCCACCCAAAGTTGCACTTTGGTAATTGGGGCTTGTCCTAGCCCTGAACCATTTTTTCTCTAAAAATTGAAAAGTATGAAAATTTTAATGAGTATTTTGTAGTGATTCCAGATAGCAAGTCAAATCATCACGATCGTCTATTGAGCAAAATCCACCCAAAGTTGCACTTTGGTAATTGGGGCTTGTCCTAGCCCTGAACCAACTTGTCTTTTGCCACTTCGCTCCCACCTTCCAGAGGATGTAGCACCTGTCCTCTCCTTTAAGGAGAGAACCAAGGGAAGTGAAGGGAAATACAAAGTGAAATAGCAGATTCACAATGATACTCAATTCCAAATCCTTCTCCAATAAAATCAAATACTTTTCCAGTACGTCAGACTGACGCTCCTCTGAAACATACAGGCCCACACTTTACGTTGTTAGTTTGCAACTTCTTTTCCAATTACGGCTTACCTTGAAATTTATTTATTTTTTATTACCTCCGCAAAATATAGGGAGACTATGGAGCTCATAGTGAGCTTGTGTTCTGTGATCTTTAATTACTAGAAATGGCTCTGTTGTTTTTCCTAGTGTTCCATGGTTGTAAGGTAGGCTTCTTTGGAAGACACGTGAATGTCATCATGGTTAATGGAATAGAAATAGGTAAGAAGTCATCTCTCAATGAATTTGATCATCTCAGTGTACTAGAAGGATGAGTATTGTTTCCATGGGTGGATAAAATAACTGAGGACTATTTTAAACAGAGTGAAAATGCAAAACCATCATAACAACACCCACTGCTGTTCACATATGTTTGCTGTATTATTTTACTTGGACCTTATGAATATGTATAAATTTTATACATACTGTATGACTATTCTACTAAAAATACTTTTTAGATTTTTGAAGAGTTTCAAATGTATTATAAAATGTTATTAGCTTTATAATTTATCACCAGGGACATGATTTAGGCTCTGTGGTAAATGTGGACTTACCCAACCCCAGTTAAAGAAAATATTCTAATAACTAAATATATAGTTACACTTAAAAAATCGATCCTGAGTATGAGAAAGTAATTTGCATAAGCCAGATGAATCAGCTATCAACACATTTCCTTTGCTTTGTGATATATAACACAGTTTTGAGTACTAAATATTTCAAAAAGTTTTTCCCACATCTTTTTGTGTATAGGCAATGTGAAAAAGATAAGAAAAATTCAGACATAATAGCTAATCTTTACATGTCCTGATAATTTAGTTAGGTGAACTTCCACCTAGATCATTCATTGCATATAATAACTTCTTTGGCTTTGATCCCAAATTTTGAGTGGAGATGAAAGAAGATTCTATCAATAGTGTAAAAACTATTGTACACTGTTTATAAATAGCAATATGTAAAATCTCCTGTTTCCATTTCTCTGCTGATATTAATAAATATGGGAAAAATTCTCAAAAAAAAACCCTCAAACATGAAATATCTTCATTTCATAATGGTTGGCATTTTTTTTTATAAAACCTTAAATATCATTAAATACATCAAAAAATAGTAAAGAATGCAAAATCTAGTTCTATACTCAATATAGAAAATTCAGNTTCAAGAAATCATAAGTTCTAATAATAAAATAATGCCAACCAAAGCATATACTACATACATATTTTATTCAAACTGTATATAAAACACAAATTTTATACTTTTTTTAGAAAAAGGCAATTGTTACACTTACTACACATTCAAGATGTTTAAGATTAATCTCCATATTAATTATTTTTCTCAGTATAAGTCCATAGGTTTTGTGTTTGGTTTTATAATTTTGGTTACTATAAAACTGAAACTAAGGAAACAAATAAGAGATTCATAGATATTTATATCTTCCAACATCATGCACTTTAAATTTAAACTGGTATGTGGTTAAAATAAAAAGATTTGATATAATTCCTACTCCAAAAGATAACAAAGTCTAGAAAACTAAGCCTTAAATTCATAAAATAATCTGTAAATATGGTAAAGATTGGAGTCAAATACATCATCCATAAGCAGGTATCTAAGAAAGATATAAAGGGAGTGGTCAGTGTAAGGTAGTGCATTGGGTAGGAATGTAAGGCTGGCCAAAGTAGAAAAGGGTTTGATTGTTGGGCAAGAAATTGAGATGAAGTAGAATCAGGAAGATGTAGTCACGTTAAGTTGGACCTGAAGTCATGGT
>NW_007728831.1:254290-259893 GCF_000696425.1 Galeopterus variegatus
AAAAAACTAAAGTCTAATTGAATATGAAAATTAACTCAGATCTGACTTTTCTAATAAGCTCAACTTATTTAGGAATATAAGTTCTATAAGAGTTCCAATGCCTAAAAAGCTTTAAAGACTATTTTAATATAAACCTATAAAAAATCTTTCTCAGTGCTTTTTTAAATTTGTTTTTATTGCAAGTATTATTTTATAACTATTCTAAAACTTATTTTAAAATATAGTTCTGGAAAATGGATTCCTCATATTTGATTGATTAATAAATCAAAGAAAAATTCTTTAAAGACTTGTACAGCAAATAATATTTTCTTCTATTATTAGAAATTATAGCAGTTCATTTATTTCAAAAGCAAATATGCAACTTTTGAGATCCTTGTAATCTATGTACGGTAGAACCTACTTTAATCTCCTCTTAAGTGAACATTTGGTTGAACCGTCACTCTTTATTGTCTCTGTAAAAATGCTGATTCATGTTCACAGAATATTCTCCATGTGTGAAAAACTGGCTAATTTCTAATACCATAAACCAGTTGTTTATTTTCAAAACACTACTTATTATAATAAACAAATTTTAATACAAATTATATAAAATAATAAAATACAAGAAAAGAATGCACAAACTTGTTATTTTTATGAAACGTAAGTTATGTGTAAAAATTTGACAAAAGTAAGTAACTAAAAATTGTTCTCTAGGTTTTAGAAAGATTGTAAAATCTCAAAAAATTCTAATATGAAAAGAATTCTGCCTAAAGATTGCTTCTCTACTGTTTACATTTTTCTTTCACTTTAAGAATAGCATAACTGAGAAACATCTTTCTGTGATATATTACAGAAATAAACAAAAATCAGTACTTTCAATATTTATTTGAAGATATGACCTTAAATGATGTGACAACTGGATAGCTATTTGATAAAAGATAAATTGGATTCTTTCCTCTTTCTCACACCAGGATAAATTCCAAGTTGATTAGAGAACTAATTTTTAAAAATGGAACTATACATGAACTAGAAGAGAATTAGTGTGAAGTTATTAATGGGTGAATACTGTGGGGAAAATGCTGTAAGCAAAGTCAAAAATAAACAGCAAGCTGGGAAATTGTATTTCCAATTTATATGACAAAGAGTTTATTATACCCTTATCTACAAAGGGCTCTTAAATATCAAGGAGAAAGAATAAACAATCTGTAGTATAATAGATGAGTGATATAAAGTAGACATTTACAGAAAAATATGATAAAAACTTTAAGTGTATAAAAAATTGCTTGCCTCAGTTTTAAGGAACAAACAAATGAACATTTTTTTTTTTCTCAACATATTAGCAAAATTCTAAAAGCATGACAAAATATTTTGTTATTGAAGGTGTGGGGAATAGGGTATTCTCACACATTCCTGCTGAGACTGAAAAAAAAAATACAGGTATGGAGATATTTTTGCAGTACAAAATTACAAAGTGAATTAACCCTTTGATCCCACTTCTGGTAATCTATCACAAAGATAGTTTGGCAAAAACATGAAATGACATACTCACTGTGGTTTTTTTTTTTCTTTTTTTTTAGTAGCAAACGATTAAAAACAGCTTACTCTCCTTCAGTAGGGAACTGAAGAATTCAATCCTGTATGTAATGTAATGGGACACACTGCAGGCCTAAGGAAGAATGACTACGATCTTCATACAGTGATATGATGTAATTTCTGTAATATATGTGAAAAAGACACAGTACAGAATAGTGTATATAATTTTTTTTTCAATGATCTCTATATGAGGGGGGAGAGTCAGAATGGAGAAGACAGAAATGAAGGCAAGCCTTTATGTAAATAGCTTGCTATAAAGTGTCTAATTTGCAATCTTTTAGTAGTTTTACATAATCAAAAACAAATAAAATTGAATCAGAAAGTAAAATTTTCTAAAAAATAAAACTAACAAAGCTAACTGTATATCAAGGTTGCTTTAAAAATATTCTTTCTGTTCAGGTTAATTTAGAACATATTATATTTTCCTATTCATATTTAGAGAAATATATTTGAAGGAAAATTTTAATGGCAAAGAATTCTTAAAACTCATTAGGCCTTATTTTATAAGCAATGCTAGTGTTATTACCTTGAACCTAATTCATTTATAATTGGATAAACAAGTTAAGTAACAAAGTTGACTTTTTTGGAACCAAAGTTTTCACTATAAGAGAAAATAAATATAGATATAAAATAAAATAGATTCGATAAAAATCCTGTGGTAGTAAATTTGAAAATTGAAATACTTTACGAACTCATACATTTGTTTTGTTTCCGAAATACATTTTTACTAGCTCTGTTACCTGAAAAGTCCAAGAAGCAGTGGCACCTGAGTGGCATCCCTATTGAGGCTACTCCAAATACCTTTTAGCATTAACAAGAGCACCCTCTTGGAGCAATAGCTGCAGATGGAAACATGGAAGATTAGCTGAAGCATCTTGCGCCTGAATACAAGGATGTTCTCAAAGAAAAATGGGCTACATCAAAAAGAAAACAGAAGCAATAAAGGACTCTAGGTCCAAAATGTGATAATTCGTGCTTTATAAAGAATATATTTTTATAAAAAAAATGAATAAGTATTATTTGTATATAGAAACTTCAGTTCAATTGAGCAAAAGAGGAACTCGAGGTGTGAGGCAGCCGACCTTCAATCTAGGCCTGACCTCCACCATGAGCACAACTGCCACCAGCCCCAATCCCAGCCCCTCAGAACCATGCCTATGTCTTCCTGGGCAATGGTTACATTACTAAAGCAAAGGTCACTTCCAAAACAGATGTGGTCTGGAAAACAGAGTTGGAAAATGGTGCAGTTATCTCTTTTCTTTCTGAAATAATTCAGAATATATATTTTTTTATTTCTCCCATATGGTTCTTACTACATTTCTAGTGTATGGTTTCCTTCATCAACACATTTGATTATTAACTTCTCATGTATTGCTTTTGCTTATTCCTTTGTGGAAACTGAACAAAAGTTATATACATGGCTGATACTTTAACTTCTACTAGAGAGGTAACTGTCAATAACAGTAGCCAACTCTCCATAGAACTTATTTGCATTGGTTTAAAGCCTGTAACTAATTCTCACAGAAATTCCATGAGGTAGATATTGTTATGATTCTTATTTTACACAAGAAAAATGAGTCAAAAAGGTTAGACAACTTGACCAGGTTATAATCAATGGCTGACACGAGATCAGCCCAGACAGTGCAGCTCCAGAGTCCATGTTCGGGACCAGCGATGATCTTGTTTTTGTAATTTACATGATTTCCCTCAACTCTCTTTCGGAAGAAAACTATTTTAATCATTCCCATAAATGCTTCTATTTAACTTAATGAATATTGAAAAAAAATCTTTCATATAATTATTTTATAAAAATATAAAGAGCGTGCATAAAAAGAATTAATACCACTTTATCCTCTTTCATTGTAATGATTTGTCACTATTAAAATCTGCTGCTCTTTGTTAAGGGACCCATTGATGGTGCTTATACATTCTATTTAGCTAATTTAAGAATGCATGTGTTTAAAATGACGTCACTCTCCATATAAAGAGATCTTCTCAGGTGATTCAAATTGATGGATTTTTTTCCCCAGTTGTGTATTTTAAAACAAATTAAAGTGTTCTTTTGATAGACGCAACTGGTAGATATTGCCTCATTTTATGATACAATTAACAATATGTAACATTCGCAAATTTACAGAGCATAAAAATAGCTTTCTTTTCTTATCATTTGAAAGTTTTCTAATTTATTAATTTATTAAATCTTTTTAAAAAGCTAAAAACTTTAAAAATGAAATTTATAAATTAAACTGTTCTAGGTTTTAAATTCTTTAACTTTAAACTCTTTGCATATAAGAGTAGCATATTAACACATACTTTGAAGTGAGTTATACAGTCTTAAGTAAAACCAATAGACAAATATTTATAGAATAATCATAACAATTAGGTGAAGAACTAGAATTAGGGGTCCCTCCCAGGCTGCGGGAGAGACAGAGGTAGAAGAAGGACATAGATCTGCGCCGCCCACACCGTAGACCTTCGCCTCGCCCAGCCGGCTCTTCACCCTCTGGGAAGAACATGGGGAACAGGGCGCCAGGGCCGCTGTCAACGCTGCCAGGATCTCGGAGGCCAGGGCCACGCTGAAGGTGGCCAGCTGCCATATTCAGGATTCAAGGTTTCAGGCCAGCATAAAAGAAGTTTCCTGGGAGCACCCGAGCCGCACCGCGGGACTGAGTGAGCAGCCCGAGGCGGCGGCGGCCGAGGAAGGGGATGGCCATGACACAGAGATGGAGAGGGAGGCCCCAGGCTGGCCCAGCCCCGTGAGTGACCCCCAGCTCGGCCCTGCTCATGGGGCAGACCCCTGCCCGATTTCCACCTGCCCCACCAGCCACTCACTGGTCCCTGGGCTGCCTCCATTTTCTCAGGTGGTGGTGGCTCCATCCCAGCTCGGCCAGGCCTCCGAGCTCCTCACTGAGCCTTCCCACTGGCATGCCCCGGTGCGGGGCTTCCCGGGGCCTGCGTGCTGGCCTCCCCTCCCACTCCCTCCGCGGTTCTCTGGCGGGCTTGGTGGTGTGGGGTGTCCCCGGCCAGTGTTGGGAGGGCAGGGAAGTGCAGGCTGGGCCGACTGTCACTCCACCGCACCCTGGACTCCAGCCCCCAGTAAACTTCCTGTTACCAGGAGGCAGATACCATCTCTGCAGCCACCAGTTTGGAAAAATGCCTAACTGATTTCTGGTTAGGAATAGTGTGGTCGGAGCGTTCCCAAGTTTGCTTGAACCTGCCAGAGAGCTGACTGTGGGCAGGCACCAGAGTCAGTCCACGCCGGGGGGATTCAAAGGTGAACCGTGTGCGGCAGTCTCCTCCCCCGAGGAGCTCACACTCTGGTGTGGGAGATAAGAGAAGTACACAAATAACCGTGATAACAGGAGGAAGGTGCTAAGTCCCGAGAATGATCTACACAGTGCTACAAAGGCACCCAGAGTGATCGGTCATCTGCGCCTAGCAGAAACCTGGAAGGCTTCCTGGGCGAGGCAGTGCCGAGCAGGGTCGTGAAGGCCCAGCTGATAGACGAGGGTTGCAGAAGACACGTCCCAGCCCAGCCTAGTGTGCACAGAGTGGGGAGACATCCGGCTAGGGAGGCAGAGACTCAGCAGAAAACACACACCCTGCGGGGCCGCCAATGCGAGATCCAGCAGCCCAGCCTAGTGCGCACAGAGTGGGGAGACGTCCGGCTAGGGAGGCAGAGACTTGACGGAAACCACACACACTGTGGGGCTGCCACTGCATGATCCAGCAGCCCGGGCCAGAGCGCATGGAACAGGGAGAAGTCCTGCTTGGGAAGTGGAAGCTCAGCAGAGACCACACAACCTGCGGTACCGCCCCATGATCCAGCAGCCCAGCAGAGTCCAAGCTGAACAGAGAGGTGGCACCCCAGAGAGGCCCCAAGACTCGAGGCAACCACACACACAAGGTACTAGAGGCCAACTGAGCAGTCACAGAGGTAGCCATACCAAATTGGCAACCACAGCAACTACTTAGTTAGTCAATAGTCTCAAACTGGTGGACTGTGAAACCCCCTGCCACAATGAATAAAC
>NW_007728831.1:260883-267929 GCF_000696425.1 Galeopterus variegatus
AAAAAAAAAAAAAAAAAAAAAAAGAAGGAAGAATCAAAGACATTGAAGAAAATCTGAGGGAGATATCAGACAACCTTAAGCGCTCAAATATCCGAGTCATAGGTATCCCAGAAGGGGAGGAAAACAGAGATTGCATTGAAAACATATTCAACAGAATAGTGGCAGAAAACTTCCCAGGTATAGGAAAAATCACACATCTTCAGATCCAGGAAGCTCAACGATCTCCGAACGCATTCAACCCAAAAAGGCCTTCTCCAAGACATGTTATAGTCAAATTGGCAAAACTCAGAGAAAAAGAGAGAATCTTAAAAGCTGCAAGAGAGAAGCATCAAATCACCTATAAGGGAGCCCCAATCAGGCTAACATCAGACTTTTCATCACAAACTCTAAAAGCTAGAAAGGAATGGGATGATATATTCAAAATAATTAAAGACAAAGATTGCCAGCCAAGAATACTCTACCCTGCAAGGCTATCCTTCTGAAATGAAGGGCAAATAGTGTATTTCTCAGACAAACAAAAACTGAATGGGGAGTTCACTACCACACGACCACCCTTACAAGAAATCCTCAAGGGAGTACTGGGTTTGGTTCCTGAAAAATAACTACCACTGCCATAAATACCCAAGAAAAATCAAAACCCACTAGTATAATAAAACTGTCATTCATGAAGAGAAAACAAATAAACAAAAATGCTATCTACAACCTCAGGAACAAACAAACACAGAAAACAAACAGTACATCAGAAAGCAAGGAAAAAAAGACACCTAAGACAACCAAGCAACCAATAAAATGCTAGGAATAAATCAACA
This sequence comes from Galeopterus variegatus, assembly GCF_000696425.1. NCBI lineage: Eukaryota > Metazoa > Chordata > Mammalia > Dermoptera > Cynocephalidae > Galeopterus > Galeopterus variegatus. The sequence continues at coordinate 261,693 of NW_007728831.1, forward strand.
CATTTCAATAAAAACTCTTAATGTAAAAGGCTTAAATTCCCCAATCAAAAGACACAGACTGGCTGACTGGATTTAAAAGGAGGACCCAACTATCTGCTGCCTACAAGAGACCCACCTCACCCATAAAGATTCACATAGACTAAGAGTGAAAGGATGGAAAAAGATTTACCATGCCAACAGAAAAGAAAAACGAGCTGAAGTAGCTATTCTTATATCAGAAAAAATAGACTTTAAACTAAGAACCATAAATAGAGATAATGAGGGACATAATATAATAATAAAAGAACTGATGCATCAAGAAGACATAACAATCATTATGTACACACCCAATGTTGGAGCAGCCAGATTTATAAAACAAACTCTATTAGACCTAAAAAAGGAAATAGACACTAATACCATAATAGCAGGGGACCTGAACACCCCACTGTCAATACTGGACAGATCATCTAGGCAAAGAATCAGCAGAGAAACACAAGATCTTAACAATACTCTAGACCAATTGGACTTGGCAGATATCTACAGAACATTCCATCCAGCAACCTCAGAATATTCATTCTTCTCATCAGCACATGGATCATTCTCCAGGATAGATCACATATTAGGACACAAATCAAGTCTTAACAAATTCAAAATAATTGGAATTGGAATTATCCCATGTATTTTCTCAGACCACAATGGATTAAAACTAGAAATTAATAACAAATGAAACTCTGGAAACTACACAAACACATGGAAATTAAACAGCATTCTACTTAATGGCATATGGGTCCAAGAAGAAATCAAGCAGGAAATCAAAAAATTTATTGAAACAAATGAAAATAATGATACATCATACCAAAACCTGTGGCATACTGCAAAAGCAGTAATAAGGGGGAAATTTATTACATTAAATGCACTCCTCAGAAGAATGGAAAGATGGCAAGTGAACACCTTAACACTTCACCTTAAAGAACTAGAAAAACAAGAACAATCCAAACCTAAAGTTAGCAGATGGAGAGAAATCATTAAGATCAGAGCAGAACTTAATGAAACTGAAACCCAAAAAACAACACAAAAAATCAATGAATCAAAAAGTTGGTTTTTTGAAAAGATAAATAAGATTGACAAACCATTAGCATNGCCCACTCTCACCACTCCTATTCAACATACTGTTGGAAGTACTAGCCAGAGCAATCAGAGATAAGAAGGAAATAAAGGGCATCCAGATTGGAAAAGATGAATTCAAACTGTCCTTGTTTGCAGATGACATGATCCTATATATCAAACAGCGTAAAACCTCTACAAAAAAACTCTTGGAATTGATAAATGATTTCAGCACAGTAGCAGGATATGAAATCAACATGCAAAAATCAGTAGCATTTCTTTTCTCCAATAGTGAACAGGCAGAATGAGAAATCAAGAAAGATTGCCCATTTACAATAGCCACCAAAAAAATAAAATATTTAGGAATTGAGTTAACCAAGGATGTGAAAAATCTCTATAATGAGAACTACAAACCACTGCTGAGAGAAATTAGAGAGGATACAAGAAGATGGAAAGATATCCCATGCTCTTGGATTGGAAGAATCAACATAGTGAAAATGTCCATACTACCCAAAGTGATATACAAATTCAATGCAATCCCCATCAAAATTCCAATGACATTTTTCTCAGAAATGGAAAGAACTATCCAGACATTTATATGGAATAATAAAAGACCACGCATAGCCAAAGCAATGCTGAGCAAAAAAAATAAAGCTGGAGGCATAACACTACCTGACTTTAAACTATACTACAAAGCTATAATAACCAAAACAGTATGGTACTGGCATAAAAACAGACACACTGATCAATGGAATAGAATAGAGAATCCAGAAATCAACCCACACACCTACAGCCATCTGATCTTTGACAAAGGCACCAAGCCTATTCACTGGGGAAGAGACTGCCTCTTTAGCAAATGGTGCTGGGAGAACTGGATATCAATATGCAGGAGAATGAAACTAGACCCATACCTTTCACCATACACTAAAATCAACTCAAAATGGATTAAAGAATTAAATATACACCCTGAAACAATAAAACTTCTTAAAGAAAACATAGGAGAAACACTTCAGGAAATAGGACTGGACACAGACTTCATGAATACGACCCCAAAAGCACAGGCAACCAAAGGAAAAATAAACAAATGGGATTATATCAAACTAAAGAGCTTCTGCACAGCAAAAGAAACAATTAACAGAGCTAAAAGACAACCAACAGAGTGGGAGAAAATATTTGCAAAATATACATCCGACAAAGGATTAATATCCAGAATATACAAGGAACTCAAACAACTTTACAAGAAAAAAACAAGCAACCCAATTAAAAAATGGGCAAAAGAGCTAAGTAGGCATTTCTCTAAGGAAGATATACAAATGGCCAACAGACATATGAAAAAATGCTCAACATCACTCAGCATCCGGGAAATGCAAATCAAAACCACACTGAGATACCATCTCACCCCAGTTAGGATGGCTAAAATCCAAAAGACGCTGAACGATAAATGCTGGCGTGGTTGCGGAGAAAAAGGAACTCTCATACATTGTTGGTGGGAATGCAAAATGGTGCAACCCCTATGGAAAATGGTTTGGAGGTTCCTCAAACAGCTGAAGATAGATCTACCATACGACCCAGCTATCCCACTGCTGGGAATATATCCAAAGGAATGGAAATCATCAAGTCGAAGGTATACCTGTTCCCCAATGTTCATTGCAGCACTCTTTACAATAGCCAAGAGTTGGAATCAGCCCAAATGTCCATCATCGGATGAGTGGATACGGAAAATGTGGTATATCTACACAATGGAATACTACTCAGCTATAAAAACGAATGAGATACTGCCATTTTCAACAACATGGATGGACCTTGAGAGAATTATATTAAGTGAAACGAGTCAGGCACAGACGGAGAAATACCACATGTTCTCACTTATTGGTGAGAGCTAAAAATTAATAAATAAATTCACAGACACACACACACACACACACAAAAAAAAAAATCCGGGGGGCGGGGGGGGGAAGAAGATATAATAACTACAATTCCTTGAAGTTGATATGACAAGCAAACAGAAAGGACCATGTTGGGTGGAAAGGAGGAAAGGGGGGAGGGAGGGAGGTTTTGGTAAGGGGCAACAATAATCAACCACAATGTATGTCGACAAAATAAAATTTTTTAAAATGAACTAGAATTAGTGCTTAACAATTAGAGCACTGAAAGCAAGGTTGAATAAATTTACTTCATGGCTGTCTAATGTGCTATTTAAAAAAAACCTTTTAGAAAAATTGTCTTTTATTTTTTAGCTCCAGTAGGAGAATGCAGTTTTAAGTAATTTCTACTTAACATGGCATATGTGTGATTATTTAAATAAAAATATATGGAATAATCAATTTTAGAATGTGTTTTTATGGCAACATATTTCCTTACAAAGATATTTCACAAGAGATTTTATGTATATAATTTTATTATATACTAGGAAGGAGGATATATATTTTTCTTTATATATCTGAATCTATGTAAAAATAATAAAATGCATGCTGGACTTATGCTGTATCTTTATAGTATTTTGACAAATATAGTTTGTATCTAATATTATTTTCTTGTGTTCACACACACATACACACTCTTATAAATAAAATAACACCACTTGAACGCATGAATTTATTTATTTTTATTTTTATTTTTTAAAAAGATGACCAGTAAGGGGATCTCAATCCTTGTCTTAGGTGTTGTCTGCACCACGCTCAGCCAATGAGTCAACTGGCTGCCATCCCTATATAGGATCCGAACCCGTGGCCTTGGTGTTATCAGCACCGCACTCTCCTGAGTAAGCCACCGGCCGGCCCAAACACATGAATTTAATTATCAATACTACTATAATCATCTAACACTAAATTTCCATATGGCATGCATACTAACCCCAGAAGGAAAGTGTTGCTCTTTCTAATTTGTGGCATTTTTAATTTGACAGATTAACATTTGCCTCTTTTGAACTATAAACAAGTTTTTTTAGTAACCTTATAAAATTAAATGACTTTTACTAACTCTAAGTGGGCATTAAGAATGTAGAAGTCAGGTACATTAGAATATGACCTCTGGATAATTAAATTAAATTGACTAACATTTTGGAGCAAATTTACAGGGAAATTTCATATACTTTATCTCTTGTGATAGTTGCAAAAACCCTGTTGGCTGGTTGTTACTATCCTGTCTTCCATTTTACATGTAGGAAAAGTGAATTTTAGAGACTGTGAGAATTGTTGAAAGTAATATCACTAATAATTTAAATTCAGACTAAGTTTTTCAGATTCAATGTCTAGTTCTTTCCACTGTCATAGTGTAGTTATTCATTATAAATACGAGGTTCTTCAAAAAGTTTGAGGAAAGATGTGTGTTATCATTCAATTCCATTTTCCATGAACTTTTTGAAATAACCTCATAAATATTTTATTATTGGAAAAATATAAGCTTGATCATTTGTGTACAGCACTCTCAGCTTGACACCTCCATCAAATTTAGACATGGCACTTGTTGGGGAGAAATTTCACTGTGCAAAATGTGTTATTGAATTCTGAAATGGAACATTTAATGAGTTTTCATGTACCATGAACATGATTTAGATTGTTTCCTCCAATGCAATTCTGAATCTCTATAACTGCCAGCATATATACATATATGTATAATCACCATTAATTATAAACACTTTAAATTAGGATTTATTTCACACAAAAAAGATGCTTTAGAGGAAAAATGATATTTAAGATCCAGTGCTTTCTACATTTTTATTCAATTCTATCACATTTTTAAAGACATTGTCATTCATAGAAATGAATAAAGCATAAGAGATAGCTAGAACTAGTAATTATCTAGGGCAGTAAAACTAAGGAACAACTAATTTGTGAGTGCCCAGACATACTTCAACTACTAGTATCCCTACAGGATCCGAATCACATATAAGCAGCATAAGAATGGCACTGCTAGTGCCACAATCCGGAGCTGCCATATCCTGTGCCTAGGAGAAGCTGAACACTGGTAGTAATGACTGAGAACTGTAATAACCACATGCAAAAATCCTTAGGTAGACAATTACTCTGTCCTTTATACTTGTAAAAACCCTGGGTTAGAATAGCAGGGTTACCTAAACAAGTTTGGTTTTATACAGAGAAATCATAAAATAAATCAGAATTCTTTAAATCCAGGAGTAATCTGAAGGCCAGTGTGAATATATACATACATATATGTATACACACACACACACACACACACACACACACACACACACACACACACACATATATATATAGATTCGAAACAGTTTTTTAAATATTTGGAATGATTTCCTGATAATATATTATTTGCTTTATTGACCCATAGAGAATATTCCTGATCAAAGTAGCAGTGGTAGGCAATAAAGATGGGCCAGTCTCTGCACCTTACCAGTGAATTATTTCTTCACATGAGTTTGAAGAATCGACGTTTTTGAAGCATATTGTCACCTACCAAAAAAATTTTTAAAAATCATAGCATGAGAGTCATTTTATACATTTCATGAAAATTATTAGAATAATAACTAGCATATTTAAGTATTTGAACAGGAAAAAATAATTCAAATTCTGAATAACAACAAAATGTTTCCCTAATATAGTAGAAGGAGAGAATTGTCTTTTGAGGCCTAAATTACTGGGCTGGGAGACAAATTGGAAGTGTTGCAGTGAGTTACTGTGAACTCACAGGGAGAGGCAGGAAACACCAAGGCTTAAAACAGGAAACAGTTTATTGATATGCAGGAAACAGTTTATTGATATGCTCAGTGAACTATAGTCACAAAGGCTGAGCCCTGAATGCAGCAGGGCTGTTATTTTTATATTATAGCATTTCCAGGTTTTTATAACAAGGCAAGGGGGTTGATCTTATGTGGTTATAACTCTGTCTCAGGGTGGAAAATTACAGCAGAAGCAAAAGGAAACATTCTGTTACAGCAGTGTGTGTTAAATGCAGTGTGAAACTAGGCAAGGGTGTAGCTGCAGCTAAGTCTGTATGATATCTGGGCCAGGGTCTTGGTTGCAGCATAGTGGAGCACAGCACGGGTGCTTAAAGGCCACAGCTGGGCAAGACACAGCCAGGTAAGTACAGGTGCCTCATTCCCCCCTTTGATGCATGACCAATGCCTTAGATGGCCTGGTCAAACAGCATCACCTTTAGCTGGCTTTTGGTTTAGGG
>NW_007728831.1:268750-270987 GCF_000696425.1 Galeopterus variegatus
GGGCTAGTACTGTCATAGAACATTTTGCCATTTTTTTTTCTTTTTTCGACTATGGCCTTCAGGGAGGATGTGACTGTGTATCACCGAGAGGCAGTAGGCAAGGGAGGATGAGACAGGTGCCTATTAAGAAAAGAGCCCTAAAAATAAGAGTTTTGAATCCTCCAAATGTGTTAAACCAGCCTCCAAAGAGGCTTTTGGGGTTTTAGCCTGACCACTTTTATACTGAGACATGAGTTAGTTTATTTTTATTTCTTGTCTGGTGATCCTCAAGCTTCTACATGCATGGATTAGTTAACCCTTGTAGTGACTAGAGCAGGGATGCTGTCATCTGGGGTCTCCATGGTGGTCTCTAGTCCTCTTTTTTGGAGAGTTAACTTGTAGGGTGAAGTGGGGTGAGGAATGCAGTTCCAAGAGGTCATGACTGGCTTGAGTTTGTTGTGATGTGTTCACGGAGTGACATCAGCTACTTTGACTGCAGTAGGGGTATATAACAAGATGGTAAAGGGCCCCTCCATAGGGGTTTTAGGGGGTGTACATTCTATTTTTTATCTAAACAAATGTACCTGGCTTGTAAGGGTGTACAGAGGGGTTAAGGCTAACTAGGAGTCATTCTCTTAGCCACTGGTGAATGGCCTGGTTTTTTTTTTTCTTCTTTCTTTCTTTTTTTTTTTTTAGTTCTAGGAGTTGTTGCAAAGTTACGTCTGACCTCTGTCAGATCACCGTGAATAGCCTTGATGAGAGGAGGAGGAATTTCGTATAGGATTTCAAAAGGGGAAAAGCCTGTATCCAAAACCACGGGAAGGATTTTGTTCCAGTGAAGTGTTTTTTTTTTTCCTCAGAGTTAACTTGTTAGTTTTGGCTACAAGAAGTGTTGTGGCTGCTGTTGCCCAGAGACAGGACAGCCAGCCTCAGGCCACTGTGTCCAGCTGTTTTGAACGATATGCCATCTGGCAGTACCAAGACCCCAGAAGCTGAGTTAGAATTTTCACCACAATGTTCTATTTCTTCTGGGTGTATAGAAAGTAGTATTTTTCCAAGTCAGGCAGTTCCACTCCTGGAGTACTTGTAAGTGCCCTTTTTATGTTCATGAAGGCCTTTTGTTGAGCCGTTTCCCAGATTAGGTTTTTGGGTTTTTTTTTTCTTCCTCTTTGGTTGCTTCACATAGGGGTTTGTCCAGCACTGCAAAGTTAGGGATCCAGATCCTGCAGAAACCCATTGCCCCCAGGAGCTCATGAAACTGTCTTCGGGTTTTGGGGGTTGGGATGGAACAGAGAGTTTGTTTATGCTCTGGTCCAAGTTGACGTTTTCCTTGGGAGACATAGAACCCTTTTTCGTGGAATATTTGGACTTTTTTTTTTTTAGATACCTTGTATCTCCTTTTTCTTAAAGCAGGTTGAGAAGGAGTTTAGTCCCTTTCATATGTTCTTGGTGAGTTTCCTGGCCAGCAACAGTTCATCAATGTATTGGAGCAGAGTACATCCACTTTGTTTGACTGGGAAAACCTGTAGGTCAGAAGCCAGTCTCGGGCTGAAAATGGTTGAGGAGTTCTTGAGTCCCTGAAGCAACCAAGTCCAAGTTAATTGTCCTTGGGTCCCCTCGGGACTGTCCCATTGGAAAGCAAAAATGAATTGACTCTGGGGAGCCATACTGATGCAGAAGAAGGCATCTTTAAAGTCCAGACAGGTGAAGTAAGCAGTGTCAGTAGGGATTAAGCTCAGATTAGGAATGGCAGGGTGCAGGGTGACGGTTACTTGGTTGACTGTTCTGAGGTTTTGTACTGCTCGGAAGTTGTTGGTCCCCAGTTTCTGAACTGGCAGAAGAGTGTTCCAGGGAGACTGGCGTGGCCTTAGAAGTTCATATCTGAGGAGTCTGTGCAGATGTTTTTGTATCCCCTCTTGAGCCCATCAGGGGATGTAGTATTGCTTTTGTTGGACTGGCATTGTCCCTGGTTTCAGTTTTACCAGGACTGGGGGAATGTTCTCGGCCAGACCTGGTGGGTCGTCTTCAGCCCAGACTCTGGGCACTTGGAAGGAAAACTCCAGCAATGTTGGTGTCATGGCCTTTAGGCTGAACAACTGCCGTTCTTTCCCCTGGGGAATGGTGAGGAGCAAGACCTGAGCCTTTGAATTTCCCAGAGTTAGGGACATCTCTCGGGTTTTTGAGAAAGTAATTTGGGCCTGTAACTTACTCAGTAGATTTTGTCCAAGTAGGGGTTTGGACAGTTTGGGAGGTACAGG
>NW_007728831.1:271908-274667 GCF_000696425.1 Galeopterus variegatus
TTTGTTTCTGAGAAAGAGGTTCGAGAGGCGGTGTGACTACTGAATGTTCAGCACCAGTGTCTACCATGAAGTTTATGAGTTGGGCCCCTACCATTAAGTGGACCAAGGGCTCTTAGGGACCTAGGGAAAGGGAGCCTGGTTGGTCCTATTTACTTTCATATTGTCTAAGTTCAGACAAGCTGATGAAATCTTACTCGGGTGCCTTGGTAGCTGGTTTGCCTGGGTTTCGGTTTCTTCCAGAGGCTTGTCTCTCTCGGGGGCTGGAATGGGCCTTTAGCAGTGTCTGGGAATTGGGGACATTTATTATTATTTTTTTTAATGACCATCTTCATGACAGGAAGCACATCTGTCGGGTCTCAGGGGTGATCTGGAACCGGATGCAACCTGTGGCTGCACTCTGGTCAGCTACTGGCCTCAGCCCCGGGGCCCTTTTGTAGGTTCTGACTTCTCAGCCAGTGCAGCAGCTAGGAGGCCCATCTTTTTCTTTATTCTTCTGTCTGCCTCGTGGCGGGCCTTCAGGTCCCAGTTGATGAACACCTTTGACGCAATTTCTAGGAGTTGGGTAATATTCATGCCAGCAAACCCTCCCAGCTTTTGTAGCTTGCAGCATATGCCCCCCTGTGCCTGTCCCATAGAAGCGGCACTGACTATTCTCTGGTTTTCAGGCTGTTCTGGGTCAAAGGGCATGTAGAGGCAGGATGCCTTGCAGATCCTCTCATAAAACGGACTGGGGCTTTCGTCTGACTTCTGGAGGACTTCAGAGATCCTACTCAAATTGGTCAGCTTTTTTTTCCTCCTGCCTTTAAGTCTCCTTGAAAACCCTCTTGGTCCTGTTTCAGCATCCATAGGCCCTGATCTGTGTTGGGGTCTCAGTGTGAATCCTCGTCAGGGAAAATGGATCCGGGTATACACTTGGGCATTCAGCATTCCTGCTGGGCACGGTCTGGAGACACTTACAGCTGCCTGTCTGATGCGGCATCTCTCTTCTGTATGAAGAGGGTCATTAGGAGCTGCCTGTAGTCCATCCAGTTGGGCCAGTGAGTCTGAACAATGGACTGGACCAGATCAAACATAGCTTGGGCCTTTTCAGTATATGTGGGTGTATGATGTTTCCAATTCAGAAGGTCAGTCATTGTGAATAGATGGAGATGGGGTGTCCTCCCTGCAGGTGTTCATCCTGATCATAATATAAGGGACCTTGAGTCTCTCTCAGCGGCATCTGGAGAGCATTCCCTATGGTGACTTGGTNCATAGTCACCAGAAAAGCCCTTTATAAAAGTTTCTTATCATACAGGCAAGGGGAGTTTGTTTACTAGGTGTTCCTCCCATGTTTTCCATCTGTGATCAGTGTCATAACAGATACTCTATTCCAATCACTTCATCCTTCTCTGGCTGCTCACCTCGCAGTGATATTCAGTGCCTCTTGGCTTTGGTGAAATGGTATAAACCCCCATCAGGACCTCTCTTGTGAGAGTCACCCTTAGTTTTATGAGGTTGCAACAGAACTGTGGATCGGGGGGTCATCACTCGCTTTACATCCAGTATACATCTCAGCCACACACATTTACACACTTTTATTCACCACCTGAAAATTTCCAAAAATCCTGACCTGAGAATGTGGTTTCCTCCTTGAAATGGAGTTCACCACCCCAAAATTACTGAAATCCTGACCTGACTGGGGAATGTGAAATGGAGTACTAAGACATTCCACACTTTGGGAGTTGATCAGTCTCCCCTTCTACTCTCCTGGGAGTGGGAACTTAGTGGGACCCTGGTCCTTACCTAGTCCAACAGTCAGAGCTCCCCTGGTCTGGTTCTTGCACCTCTTTGTGTTCCTTTGTGCTCTCGGATTCAACCCCTGGGTCCACCTGGTGAGGTCTTTCCCACTCATGGAAAACTCTCCATTGGTGCCTTAGTGCAGTCCACATGGCTAGGTGTCCCGAGAGACAAGGGAGACAGTCAAGCCACCATTTCCAACCATCCCGGATGAGCTCCCAAGAAATGTTGTAGTGAGTTACTGTGAACTCACAGGGAGAGGCACGAAAAAACCAAGGCTTAAAATAGGAAACAGAGCTTATTGATATGCCAGCATTAGCTCAGGGGACTATAGTCACAAAGGCTGAGCCCCAAACACAGCAGAGCTATTATTCTTATAACACTTCCAGTTTTTTATAACAAGGCAAGGGGGTTGATCTCATGCGGTTATGACTCTGTCTCAGGGTAGAAAATCACAGCAGGAAAAGCAGAAGAGAAAATTGTGTTACGGCAGTGTGTGTTAACCACTGTGTGAAATGAGGCAAGGGTGCAGCTGCAGTTGATTCCATATGATATCTGGGCAGGGGTCTTGGGTACAGCATAGTGGGGCACAGCAGGGCAAACATGAATGCCTAACAGCCACAGCCAGGTGGGACACAGCTGGGTAAGTATGGGTGCCTAAGAAGAAATGTCTTAAAGTGTATATTAATAATATAAAAGGGGGGAGAAACATATGGCATAACACATGTAGATTTTTAAAAAGAAAATAAACATAGAGTACCAGTAACAAATAAATAAAAACAGACCTGGGTATTCAGACTAAAAGCTCACTAAAGTCCAGAAAATATTTTGCAAGTAGAAACACAGATCATTCCAGGCATTCATCTGTATTTGTGTTTTGAAATACATGTGCTTAGTACTTGCTTATGATTCTAAGAGCATGGGGGAATATACTATTATACAGCAGGTTACACACAACTTATGAAGTTATTAATATAGCAAGA
>NW_007728831.1:276251-277103 GCF_000696425.1 Galeopterus variegatus
CTTCCTTCCTTCCTCTATCCCTCTCCTCTCCCTTCCTCCCTTCTTTCCTTTTCTCTCTCCTGTCTCTCTTTCTTTCCCCATTTTTTTTTAATTTTGAGAGAAAATTACTTGAATTCTATATATTTCTCTCTCTCACGTTTTCATCATAATTTTTTCTGAAATACATCTTTTATTTTAAAGATCGATCTCTCAGTAATGGAATTAGATGTTCATGTCTGTAAACAACAATAGTATTATTTTCAAATTAGCTGGATGGCTTCATTGAATATTGAAATTAGGTTGAANGGGGAATATACTATTATACAGCAGGTTACACACAACTTATGAAGTTATTAATATAGCAAGAGGTGGTTGTGAAGATGAGCAGTGGCAAAAGAGAGAGCCAACCAAATAAGGCAAGAAAAGTGAAGCCGCCCCAACATAATAATGATTAACACACTTCATGTGTTAAGATTGACACTGATCTTAATTGTTAATCTCAGTTATTTTTAAATTAATGTTGCTTAATTTAAAAACCAGAATTGCTTTGGAATTATGTCATTACAAGAGACATAAAAACATGGTAATTACATGTTTAAGTTATAGAGCCAACCTGTCTGTATTAAAATATCAGATTTAGAATCTCAGAAAAAAAAAAAATCATTTCTTTCTATATCATGACAAACGCTTTCTTTCTTATTCAGTTTATGTATGGGATAAAATATATCGTTGTTATTGTTTTGGCATGCTCTCAGATTCCATTGATAGAGAATTATAGTCTGTGGGTTTTATTTCAAGGCCTAGTGTGTATCTTTCCAACTGTCAGAGTTCCTTGCTTCCTTCCTTCCTTCCTTCCTCCCTCCCTCCCTCCCT
>NW_007728832.1:0-657 GCF_000696425.1 Galeopterus variegatus
TCCCTCCTTCCTCTTTCCTTTTCGGCAGTGGCTCAGGGTCCAATCTCATTCAGTACAGAACTCTGAGCAGGAGCTCTCTCTCATGGACTTAATCACCTATAAGACCATTTACATCATCTTATACAAAAATAGTTAAGACCAAGAGTAAAACTAAATTGTTTTCCTCCAGAGAAGCACCTCAAATAACTGGGACATTTACAGAAGCAAGAATAATCTAGAAGCAGGTCAGAGTCACGGGCAAGGGAGGGGAAAATTCAGCCTTTTACTTTGACACCTTGGAAAAGGTGGATCAATTTAACCTGAAAAATGCTGAACACTCCTTCAACGCAGAGGTTTCCTCTTTCTGAAATTTAGAGTTGAAGGAGATGGAAACTATCCCTTCATTTTACACATAAAAAGGTTCCTGAGCCTTACGAGGTCACATAGTCAGTCAGCAACAGATGTAGGAAAAAACAGGACTCGGGATGGGCTCCCCCCCACCACCCATCCCATCTACCCTCTTCCCAGAAATTCAGCAGGAAGTGCAGAAGAGTTCCCTGCCACTCTGGACCCTTCACTGTGGTGGCATGGCTTTGCACCACCAGCTTTAATTAAATTCTCCAATTTGGGGTGTTTGTCAAATGCCTACTGGTCATAAGTCTTCCAGCCCCGGGCCAG
>NW_007728832.1:1831-3204 GCF_000696425.1 Galeopterus variegatus
GTCCCTCAGCAGGAAGGATGTTTATAGAATGGGAAGGGTCAGGACTTTTCAAGACCTGACTTCTAGGCTTCCTATGACACTGATTTTCACTCCATCAAGACCTTGATTTCTTTTCTAGAGCTGCTCACATTTATTTCTTTATCGTCCAAGTGTAAGGTATTATACTAAACACTGAGATATCAAGAAAGCAAGGAAGATTCTGCCCTCCAGGAGATTTCCCTTCATGGGAGACAGACAGACACCTAGCAACTGCAACATAAGTTCTAAGTAGAGCAACCAGAGAAGGACAAAGAAGCCTGGTTTTTCAACACTGTGACTATAGATGGATCTACACTGCAGGCTGTAAAGGGGTGAGGGCGAGGATAATGTTAGAGATCGCCAGGGCCACATTACAAGGAGCATTATAGATCTACCTAAGGAGGTTAGACTTTTATCCTGTCAGTCTGGGCCACACTTGCAGACTTGATTTCCCTGCCAGAAAGATCACATTGATCGAATGGGCAGGGCCAGAGGAAGAGAAACCAGCCAGCTGGTTCTTGCACCAGTCCAGGGAGTGGAGATGAGTTTCTGAGCCAGGTGGACAAGAAGCTGGAAGAAAAGACCTAAGAGATAGGAGGAAATCCAGGAGAGAGGGTGTTAGGAAAACCTCAGGAGGAGAAACTTCTGGAAGGGATTGGGAAACCAGATTTTCAAATGCTTCAGACCAGAAGCAAGACAAGACCCGGAGACAACCCATGAGATTTGGCCGTCAGGAGGTCTCTGACAGCCCAGAGGAACCAGTTCCAGGGCAATCCTGGGCAGAAGCCAGACAAAATGTGTTGTGAGACTGTTGATTCAAAAGCTTATAGATGGATGATTTTTAAAGTTCTGGGCGTGATGGTTGCACAATATTGGGAAAGTTCTTCAAACCTAAGGATACTAGAGATGGGGGGGAGAGAGGGGGTTGGGGAGGTTTTGGTCCGGAAAGGGGCATAAAGAATAATTATGATTTGTAATAATGAATATGCTAATGAAAAAAGGTTGGAAACATTGTGAAGGTTCTTAATGTCACGGAATTGTATACTTAATAATGGTTCGAATGGTAAATTTCATGTTATGTGTACTTTACCACAATTTTAAAAGGCAGGGGAAGCTTAGAGAAAACCACAACGTGCTTTGCAAATGTTGTTTGTTTATCTGGAGGGTTTAGCAGCAGAAACATGGGCTGGACTTCCCTTGCAGATTTGGACAGGAAAAGGGCCGTATGACCAGGAGTCTGAGGGGTTGGGACGAGTCCTGTGAGATGTGAGAGTCGGAAAGGACCATGGCCACATAATAAAAGTGTCTACACGGGAGGCAGCGTCTTCTCAGAAGTGGCACAGCTGTCCCCATCT
>NW_007728832.1:3709-4786 GCF_000696425.1 Galeopterus variegatus
TTTAAAATATTATTTTAAATGACTCTATAGTATCCCAACACGTGCATGTAAAATTCCCCTTCTGAACACTTAGGTTGTTTTCAATTTTCAGGAGAAAAATGAAATCTTTTTGCTTTTTAAGTTATGATGGTTATAACAAGCAAACACAGAAAAACACAGAAATAGAAAAAGCCACTTGTAATCCTACTCCCTAAATAACCATTAGCCTTAAAGGCCTGTTTTAAATTTTTTTTTATTCTTTTTTTATGTCCAAGTGAACACAGGTGTACATATAGTTTTTTAAATTTTTTACTTAGACAATCTATTCTGAACATTTTCTCAAATCAGTACGAATTCTACAAAGCAACTTTTAAAGGCTGCTGGCCACATGGTACTTCATGTTAAGAACAGACCACAATTCATTCAACTAACTCTCTATTATTGGATATTTCAATCATCTTTCATTATTCAATATTGCAAATTATATGCCATGTGATAGGATCCTGTGCAGTCATTAAGATAATTTTCTGAAATAATGTTTCATGACTTGAGAAAATGCTCATGCTACATTGTAAAGTAGAAAAGAACAGGTCACAAGACAACATCACTACGACAACAAGTTTGTGTGAATGTCAAAATTGGGCCAGCCTCTTAGCTCCGTTGGTTATAGCTCGGTGCTGTAACACCAAGGTCAAGGGTTCCGCTCCCAGTACCAGCCAACCACCAAGAGAAAAAAGAAAAAATTGTGCAAATGTCAAACTTATCAAATTGCACACTTTAAATATGTGCAGTTTACTTTATGTCAACAATAACTCAATGGAGCTGTTTTAAAAATAAGATAGAATAGGGCTGGCCTGGTGGCGCACTGCTATAGTGCACCGCTTGGGAGTGCGGAGGGGCTCCCGCCAAGGGTTCGGATCCCACATACAGACCGGCCGCTCACTGGCTGAGTGAGGTGCGGGTGCAGCACCGAGGGTTGCGATCCGTTGCCGGTCACAAAAAAAGACAAAAAGGAAAAAAAAATAAGATAGAATAAATTTCTTTTTTTTTTTCTTTTTGTCTTTTTTCGTGACCGGTAACGGGATCGCAACCCTCAGT
>NW_007728832.1:5631-7411 GCF_000696425.1 Galeopterus variegatus
AGTTTACTTTATGTCAACAATAACTCAATGGAGCTGTTTTAAAAATAAGATAGAATAGGGCCGGCCTGGTGGCGCACTGCTACAGTGCACTGCTTGGGAGCGCGGAGGGGCTCCCGCCAAGGGTTCAGATCCCACATACAGACCGGCCGCTCACTGGCTGAGCGAGGTGCAGGTGCAGCACCGAGGGTTGTGATCCGTTGCCGGTCACGAAAAAAGACAAAAAGGAAAAAAAAAATAAGATAGAATAAATTTCTTTTTCTTTTTTTTTTTTTCTTTTTGTCTTTTTTCGTGACCGGTAACGGGATTGCAACCCTCAGTGTCGCGCCCACACCGCAACCGGCAACGGGATTGCAACCCTCGGTGTCACTCCCGCACCGTGCTCAACCAGTGAGTGGACCGGTCTCTATATGGGATCCGAACCCTCAGCCGGAGCGCCGCTGCGCTCCCAAGTGCCGCACTCTACCGAGTGCGCCACTGGGCCGGCCCCCCCCTTTTTTTTTTTTTATAAGATGACCAATAAGGGGATCTTAACCCTTGACTTGGTGTTGTCAGCACCAGGCTCTACCAAGTGAGCTAACCGGCCATCCCTATATAGGATCCGAACCAATGGCCTTGGTATTATCAGCACCACACTCTCCCAAATGAGCCATGGCTGGTCCTATAAATAAATTTCTTTTTTAAAGAATCTTTTATATCAGCGTGGTGAACCTTGTAGCAGGTACCTATCTGAGTATCCTTCAAGCAGGCCCCAGAAGTGGAATTCCTGCCTTTGAGAGTGCAAACCTTTTCCAGGTTCTTGATATCTCTTGACAGATTGCAGGAGGTGTCAGCAATGTGTGTTCTGAAAGCTGAGCAGGAGATGGGGAGACTGAAAAAATTGGTTAAGTCCACAGATTGTTAAATAGAGAAGAGGATACAATGCTTTATTCAGTAGGTACAAAACTATTTAAAATATATTTCAGCTCCATATTATGTGACATTGAAGAAGGGGAGAGGGACGGAACCATGCCCAAATGGGACACAGGAGAGGAACAACCCAGCAGACAAGTCTCTGCACCTGTCAGCCTCAGCTTCTCACCTGGCACCTGGCGGGGAGGGGCAGACACGGCCGTCTCTGACACCATTTCCTTCCTGCCACTCTGATTGACAAGCAGCTTTCCCCCGTCCGTCCATTCCATCATTCAATAACCATGTCATCTTCTCTCTCCCCCTTCCCCCATCCCCACATCTTCCTCTGAATTAGATGGAGGCTACAATAACTTCTCTGGGATGTGTTTAGTGACAAGAGAAATAATGCCCTTTGGATGGGATCAGCCACACCCTGAAATTATCCAAGTTAGTAACGTGTTAGTAAATGTTGCTAAATGCAAACATTTATGAAATGCCTCTGATGTGCTGACAGTTCATGAAATGTTGGCTGTGTAGATGTTGCTGTTAATGGGACACAGTCTCCACCCTCTGGAAGTGCACGGCTTGGCGGGGGTGCAGACGCACAAGCAGATTCTGGGGACAGAATTTTCTGTGAGCCGGAGATAAGCAATGCCATTGGCCCAAGTGTCTCACTTTTTGGAAACATTTGGTCTCACATGGTTCTGAACAACATGTCATGGGGTAAAGAGAACTGAGATAAGGCATTCAGCAGAAGAACAGATCAGGTGGCTTGGACAACGCAATCCTATCGTGACAAGGTGCCAAGACCTGTCTGTCCTGCTTAAGCCTTTATGTAAAAATAATAATAACCAGCAACTCCCTCACTCCTATAGATGATCTATACCCAAAG
>NW_007728832.1:8151-9460 GCF_000696425.1 Galeopterus variegatus
CCATCACTTTCTCTGTCTAAATACCCCTCAGATCCTCCCGATCTCACCCTCTCCATTCCAGCCCTGCAGGAATATCTGGCTCCAGATGGGAGCCACAGCTTGGAAAAGATTCTTTCCCTTCCCTACTTGCTTCCTGGTGATCTGCAACCAGGGAGCTCTTCAAACAAACAACAAATAAACAGAAACATCAGATCATGCCATCCGTCACTAGCTTCCTGCCTCTTTAAGGATAAAAACCTCAGGATGGCCCCTGTCCACCTGCACCCTCCTCTTTCTCTCCTGCTGGGCAGACTTTGCTCTCCTTTCTGGCCTCTCATAGGCATGGTGCCCCTTCCTACCGCAGGGCCTTTGCACAAGCTATTTCCTGCCTAGAATGCTCTTCCTGCCCTCTTTGGCTAGATAAAGCTTTCTCAAGTTCCAGATCTCAGCTCAAACATCATTTCCCTAAGTGTTGTGGGTTGAATTGTGTCCCCCCAAAATGCATGCTGAAGTCCTAATTCCCTGTACTTACGAATGTGACCTTATTTGGAAATAAGGTCTTTGTAGATATAATCAAGTTAAGATGAGGTCATGCTGGAGCAGGGAGGGTCCCATCCAGTGACTGGTGTCCTTATAAGGAGAGAGATATGTGGACACAGAGACACAGAGGGAGACAGAGGGAAAAAGGCCATGTGGTGGTGAAGGCAGAGGGATGCGTCCACAAGCCAGGGAATGCTAGGGATTGTTAGCAGCACCAGCAGCTAGAAGAGGCAGGAAGGCTCCTCCTGAAAGCCATCGGAGGGAGCACGGCCCTGCCAACACCTTAGCATTGGACTTCCAGCCTCCAGAACTGAGAGAGAATACATTTCCGCTGTTTCAAGCTGCTATGTTACTTCAACCCTAGGAAACTAACACACTTAGCACGTCTTTCTTCATGCCTTCAACTAGTACCTCTGAAATGCTTGTCACGGTTGTCCTTTATATATTGTTGGTGTCATTTAACTAACATCCATCTACCCCACTAGGCTGTAAACTCCATGGGGAGGAATCTCTTCCCCTCCCCAGGGCCTGGTGCATAACATTAGAATAGTTCTTGAATGAATGAGGCATCCTGTGCCTGCCACAGCCAGCCATGCATGTGACACAGGAAGGTACCTAGACAGTGCCACCATCCACTCATAGTCCCGAACACACCACTGGGGTACTGCTTTGGTGATAGCAACTCTGCAAGCCATGTTTCGCTGGATCCTGTCAAGAGCTCTATCAGGCCCATCCCGGCACCATCCCTACTTTACGATGCAGAATTGAATTTTGTTCGAAACTGCACAGC
>NW_007728832.1:10377-18292 GCF_000696425.1 Galeopterus variegatus
CCATCCCGGCACCATCCCTACTTTACGATGCAGAATTGAATTTTGTTCGAAACTGCACAGCTAGCAAATGGGAAAGCCAGAGCTTGAGTTTGGGTTTGTCTGACTCCACATCCTGTGGTGTGAGCCTTGAGCACCTCCCGGAGCTCTTGCTACGTTCTGTTGACCAGGTAGGTCCTAAGCTATAGGGTTACCATATTTGGTTAAGCTTGGAACTCAAATTTGCAAAGGAAATGTACAGGTGGGATCTTTCCTGGACAGGGCCCCTTATTTGCCCTACACTCTGCTTCCAGGCTGTGGAGCCATCTACGTGGCACATTCCTTTATGTCCATCTCCTGCTTAAAATCCCACCATCTTCATGGGGCTGTGACTGCTGCTGACAGCTCCACCCTGCAGCACAGCCTGGGCCTTATTCTAGCCACACGGTGCTGTTTGTGGTCCCCAAAGGGCTGCCCTCAACACCTCCCCACAGCAGCTCTCTAAAATCTGCTCCTTGTCAGCTATGTCACCCTCACAGTGACCTGCTCCAAGAAGCCATCCTACTTGTCTGAGCCGGGCAATGGCCCTTCTCAGTGATCTCACAGCGACCTGAGCAACCTCATCATACTGGACTCTCGGTCACTCACTTTACTCCCATCAGACATCCAGAATCTCCATGTGCCTGGCGGATGGGTGAACACTGAGGGTGCGGAGGGCCTGGGTCCTGGCACCAGACACACACCTGGGCTTGAATCTGGCCTCCTCTAGTTGCTTACTGCGAACCCTTTGGCCAGTCACCTGTGCTGTCTCAGCCTCAGTTTCCTCATCTATTAAGTGAGCAGCTTCTTACTCATCTCACACAGTTGTTGGGAGTATTGAATTATACATAAAAACAATTGCATGTGTTAATAATGCCACGGCACGCAGCAAATTTTCATTCTCTACATTCAGTCCCCCCAAGTGGACATCTTTAACCAATAAGATTAAACCTGCTTGGAAGTTTCAGGTAGGGCCACAAGCCAGTGCGCTTCCCCAGCCTAAGGCTCTTCTGTCAGCCCAATGCCCTCACATGACAGGCTACAACGCCCTGACCCAGGCAGCTTGAAATGTGGACCCAGGAGCTGCTGTGACTCCTGTCTGGAAGCCAGTCCCAAGCCTGTCAAACTGATGCACCTCCATGTCCCCAGCCAGAGATCAGACAGGCACCACCCCCACCCGCCAATGGGCTGAGTTCTGTGTGCCCAAGCTCCCAGCCCAGAAAAACAGCTCATGGGTCTCTAATGAACACACCCCGAGGCTGGCAGAAATAAAGCTCATCTACACTTTCCCAGAGAAGCAGCCAGGTGGTTTCTCCTTCAACAGTCTTACCTGGTGTCCCAAGAAGCAGCTCCGCAGCACCGCCCTCGGCAGACCTGCTATGAACTGCCAAGAGAAGTGCAACCCTGCACCTGCCCCCAAAGAAGTGCTGCAGTGGACGGGCTCCTGACAGACCCACACCCGGCTGGATGAGCCAAAGCAGGTCCATGCCCCCAACTCAGAGAAATAGCCCAGCTGTCACGCCTCTGGTGGAACCACCCCTGAGTCTTTGAGCTATCATGTACACACACATTCAACTGAGAAACTGCCTGGCTTACATGCCCTTCACGGGCCTGACCCGAGTCAGAGAATCAGCATGGTGACCCTGACACTGGTGAATCAGTTCCAGGATCCCTGACATGCCACATGCCCACACCCCCAGCCTGAAAATCAGTCCAGCAACCCCATCCCCAGTGAGCCAGCTCCTGAGATGACTGACCCACAGAGACATATACACATCCCCCAGCCTGAGGCTCAACACAGCAAGCCCACCCCAGGCAAAGCTGTGCCAATGCCGCCACCAACCTCCCAAGCATAGGCCACTGAGGCATGTGCAGACATAGGAAAAGTAGATTATAGCTGAAGAAACTACAGAGTCTACACTGCTACATTCGTCTGGAACAAAGCCTTTGCACTTTTCCCACCTGACACCCAAGGAAGCAATTGCAGCTGAAAGTCCTTCCCCATACAAGCCACTCTACAAAACTCAGATGTGACTGTTCCATCAGATGCTCAGATATCAACACAGAAAAACAAGAAACATGAAAAGACAAGGAAAGTTTACACTGCCAAAGAAAGATAACAATCTCTAGAACTGATCCCAAAGAATCAGAAATTGCTGACTTGCTGGATAAGATATCCAAATTAATAAGCTTAAGGAAACTCACTGAGATACAGGAGAATACAGACAAACAATTCAACAAAACCAGAAAAACAATTCATGATCTGAATGAGAAATTTAGCAAAGGGACAGATATCATTAAAAACAATCAAACAGAAATCTTGGAATTGAAGAATTCATTGAATGAAAAAAAAAATACATCTAAAATCTAAAGAACAGACTACATCGTGCAGAAGAAAGAATTTGTGATCTCGAAGATGGCTGTTTTGGGATAACCCCGGAAGACCAAAGAAAAACAATAAAAATTTTAAAAAATAGACAGAGCCTACAAGATTTATAGAGTACTACTAAGTGAACAGGTATTCTAATTATGGACATTCCAGAAGGAGAAGAAACAAAAAAGTTATTGAAAATATATTTAATGAAATAATAGCTGAAAACTTCTCTACTCTTGGGAAAATACGAACATCCAAATCCAGGAAGCTCAAAGATCCCCCAACAGATTCAATTCATAAATGTCCTCTCCAAGACACATTGTAGTCAAACTCAAAAGTTTAAGACAAAGAGAATTTTTTAAAAAGCAAGAGAAAAACATCAAGTCGATTGTAAGGAAATGTGCATTAGACTAGCTGCACACTTCTCAGCAGAAACCCTGCAGGTCAGGNCTTTGAGCTATCATGTACACACACATTCAACTGAGAAACTGCCTGGCTTACATGCCCTTCATGGGCCTGACCTGAGTCAGAGAATCAGCATGGTGACCCTGACACTGGTGAATCAGTCCCAGGATCCCTGACATGCCACATGCCCACACCCCCAGCTTGAAAATCAGTCCAGCAACCCCATCCCCAGTGAGCTAGCTCCTGAGATGACTGACCCACAGAGACATATACACATCCCCCAGCCTGAGGCTCAACACAGCAAGCCCACCCCAGGCAAAGCTGTGCCAATGTCACCACCAACCTCCCAAGCATAGGCCACTGAGGCATGTGCAGACATAGGAAAAGTAGATTACAGCTGAAGAAACTACAGAATCTACACTACTGTATTCGTCTGGAACAAAGCCATTGAACTTTTCCCACCTGACACCCAAGGAAGCAATTGCAGTTGAAAGTCCTTCCCCATACAAGCCATTCTACAAAACTCAGATGTGACTGTTCCATCAGATGCTCAGATATCAACACAGAAAAACAAGAAACATGAAAAGACAAGGAAACTTTACACCACCAAAGAAATATAACAATCTCCAGAACTGATCCCAAAGAATCAGAAATTGCTGACTTGCTGGATAAGAAATCCAAATTAGTAATCTTAAGGAAACTCACTGAGATACAGGAGAATACAGACAAACAATTCAACAAAACCAGAAAAACAATTCATGATCTGAATGAGAAATTTAGCAAAGGGACAGATATCATTAAAAACAATCAAACAGAAATCTTGGAATTGAAGAATTCATTGAATGAAAAAAAAAATACATCTAAAAATCTAAAGAACAGACTACATCGTGCAGAAGAAAGAATTTGTGATCTTGAAGATGGCCGTTTTGGGATAACCCAGGAAGACCAAAGAAAATAAAAATTTTAAAAAATAGACAGAGCCTACAAGATTTATGGAGTACTACTAAGTGAACCGGTGTTCTAATTATGGACATTCCAGAAGGAGAAGAAACAAAAAAGTTATTGAAAATATATTTAATGAAATAATAGCTGAAAACTTCTCTAGTCTTGGGAAAGATACAAACATCCAAATCCAGGAAGCTCAAAGATCCCCCGATAGGTTCAATTCATAAATGTCCTCTCCAAGACACATTGTAGTCAAACTCAAAAGTTTAAGACAAAGAGAATTTTTTTAAAAGCAAGAGAAAAGCATCAAGTCATTTGTAAGGAAATGTGCATTAGACTAGCTGCACACTTCTCAGCAGAAACCCTGCAGGTCAGGAGAGAATGGGATGACATATTCAAAGTACTGAAGCCACCCAAAGTACTGGGTCATCCAAAGTACTGGGTCATCCAAAGTACTGACCCAGCAAAGCTATCTTTCAGAAATGAAGGAGCAATAAAGTCTTTCTCAAACGATCAAAACTTAACAGAATTCATCACCACCAGTCCAGCCTTACAAGAAATGCTTACGGGAATTCCTATACCTAGAAGAGATAGAATGATAACAACCATCAAGAAAACACCAGAAAATATAAAACTTACTGGTAGAATAGATACACAAATTAGAAAGAGAAAGGAATCAAATCTTATCAATGCAAATAAACACACAAAATAATCAGGAAACAACCAACGAAATGACAGGAGTAAGATCTCACATTTCAGTAACAACCTTGAAAGTAAATGTATTTAATTTCCCAATACAAAGACATAGACTGGCTGAATGGATAAAAAAAAAATCAATGACCCGTCCATATGCTACATGCAGGAAACACACTGATGGAGTTTGGATGTACTGTCCTCCCAGAACTCATGGAAACCTGATCCCCAGTGTGGCAGTTTGAGTCATGGGGGGTGGAGCCCTCATGAATGGATTAATGCTCTCCCTAGGTAGGGGAATAATGAGTCAGTTCTTGCTCTATTAGTTCCCATGAGAGCTGGTTGTTTAAAACACCCTGGCACCTCCTCTCTCTCTCTCTCTCTTGCTTCCTCTCACCATGTGATCTGCTTGTCCCCACCAGCTCCCTGCCACTTTCCACCATGAGTAGAAGCAGCCTGAGGCCCACACCAGATGCAGCTGTTCCAGAATCCTAAGCCAAATAAACCTGTGTTCTTTATAAATTACCCAGTCTCAGGTATCTTGTTATAAGCAACACAAATGGACTAATACACACACCATACCTACAAAGACACACATAGACTGAAAGTGAAGGGATGGAAAAAGATATTCCATGCAAATGGAAAACAAAAGTTAGCAGTAGTAGCTATACTTATATCAAATAAAACAAACTTTCAATCAAAGTTTGTATTAAGAGATGAGGAAGGGCTTTATAATGATGATAAAGGGATCTATACAGCAAGAGAATATAACAATTATAAATATATATACATCCAACATTGGCACTCCCAGACATAAAAAGCATATATTACCAGATCCAAAGGGAGAGAGAGATGCCAAAACAATAATGGTTGGGTACTTTAATGCCTCATTCAGCATTGGATAGATCATCAAGACAGAAAATCAACAAAGAGATATTGGACTTAAACAACTCCATACACAAAATGGGCCTAACAGGCATTTGCAGAACATTTTATCCAACAACTGCAGAATACACANCAAACGATCAAAACTTAACAGAATTCATCACCACCAGTCCAGCCTTACAAGAAATGCTTACGGGAATTCCTATACCTAGAAGAGATAGAATGATAACAACCATCAAGAAAACACCAGAAAATATAAAACTTACTGGTAGAATAGATACACAAATTAGAAAGAGAAAGGAATCAAATCTTATCAATGCAAATAAACACACAAAATAATCAGGAAACAACCAACGAAATGACAGGAGTAAGATCTCACATTTCAGTAACAACCTTGAAAGTAAATGTATTTAATTTCCCAATACAAAGACATAGACTGGCTGAATGGATAAAAAAAAAATCAATGACCCGTCCATATGCTACATGCAGGAAACACACTGATGGAGTTTGGATGTACTGTCCTCCCAGAACTCATGGAAACCTGATCCCCAGTGTGGCAGTTTGAGTCATGGGGGGTGGATCCCTCATGAATGGATTAATGCTCTCCCTAGGTAGGGGAATAATGAGTCAGTTCTTGCTCTATTAGTTCCCATGAGAGCTGGTTGTTTAAAACACCCTGGCACCTCCTCTCTCTCTCTCTCTCTTGCTTCCTCTCACCATGTGATCTGCTTGTCCCCACCAGCTCCCTGCCACTTTCCACCATGAGTAGAAGCAGCCTGAGGCCCACACCAGATGCAGCTGTTCCAGAATCCTAAGCCAAATAAACCTGTGTTCTTTATAAATTACCCAGTCTCAGGTATCTTGTTATAAGCAACACAAATGGACTAATACACACACCATACCTACAAAGACACACATAGACTGAAAGTGAAGGGATGGAAAAAGATATTCCATGCAAATGGAAAACAAAAGTTAGCAGTAGTAGCTATACTTATATCAAATAAAATAGACTTTCAATCAAAATTTGTATTAAGAAATGAGGAAGGGCATTATATGATGATAAAGGGATCTATACAGCAAGAGAATATAACAATTATAAATATATATACATCCAACATTGGCACTCCCAGACATAAAAAGCATATATTACCAGATCCATAGGGAGAGAGAGATGCCAAAACAATAATGGTTGGGTACTTTAATGCTTCATTCAGCATTGGATAGATCATCAAGACAGAAAACCAACAAAGAGATATTGGACTTAAACAACTCCACACACAAAATGGGCCTAACAGGCATTTGCAGAACATTTTATCCAACAACTGCAGAATACACATTCTTTTCATCACCACGTGGAACATTCTCCAGGACTGATGATAGACTAGGCCACAAAACTATTCTCAAAAAATTCAGAAAAATCAAAATCATATCAAGTATCTTTTCTGACCATAATGGAATAAAACTAGAAATCAATAACAAGAGGAAGTTTTGAAACTACACAAATAATGGAAATTAAACAACATGCTACAGAATGCCCAATGGGTCAAACAGGAGATTAAGAGGGAAATCAAACAAATTTGAAACAAATGAGATTTGAGACAAATGAAGACAGAAACACAACACACCAAAACCTATGGGATGCAGCCAAGGCAGTAGTAAGAGGGAAATTTATAGCAATAAATGCCAACATCAAAAAAACAGACTGCAAATAAACAACCTAACAATGCACCTCAAGGAACTAGAAAATCAAGAACAAACCAAGCCCAAAATAAGTAGAAGAAAAGAAATGATTAAAATCAGAGCAGAAACAAATGAAATTGAGACTAAAAATACAATAACACAATACAAATGATCAATAAACAAAAAGTTGTTTTTTTTGAAAAGATTTTTAAAATCAATAAACTATTAGCCAGACTAACCAAGAAAAAAAAGGACCCAAATAAATAAAACAAGAAATGCAAAAGGAGACATTACAACAGATACTACTGAAATACAAAGGATCATTAGAGACCATTATGAACAACTATACACCAATAAATTCGAAAACCTAGAGGAAATGGAAAACTTCTTGGACACATCTGACCTATCAAGACTGAACCAAGAAGAAATAAAAGATTGAATCAATAATAAAAAAAATCTCCCAACAAAAGCCCAGCACCAGATAGCTTTACTGCTAAATCTATCAAACATTTAAAGAAGCACTAATACTAATATTTCTTAAACTATTTCAAATAATTGAACTGGATGGAATTCTTCCCAGCTTGTACTACAAGGCCAGCATTACCGTGATACCAAAACCAGGGAAGGACACAACAAAAGAATGCTACAGGCCAATATCCTTGATGCATGTAGATGCAAATATCCTCAATAAAATACTAGCAAACCAAATCCAACAGCACATCAAAAAGATTATACACCACGATCAGCTGGGATTTATCCCAGGGATACAAGGATTGTTCAACATATGCAAATCAATAAATATAATACATTACATCAACAGGATGAAAGAAAAAAACATGCGATCATCTCAATAGATGCAGAAGAAAGCATTTTTTAAAAATTCATCATCCCTTCATGATAAAAAGTCTCAAAAAATTA
>NW_007728832.1:19520-20227 GCF_000696425.1 Galeopterus variegatus
CCACTTTTATTCTATATAGGACTGGATGTCTTAGCAGAGCAATTAGGCAAGAGAAAAAAAATAAAGGGCAAGGCTGTCTGGTTAGTTCAGTTGGTTACAGTACAGTGTTATAACACCAAGATCAAGGGTCTGGATCCCCATATCAAAAGAAAAAAAAAAGGAAAAGAAAAGGAAAGAAAGAGAGAGAGAGAGAGAGAGAGAGAGAAAGGGCATGTAAACTGGAAACAAGGAAGTCAAATTGTCCCTGTCTGCAGATGACATGATTTGTATAGGAGGAAACCTAAAGCCTCTATCAAAAAAACTCCTGGACATGATAAACAAACTCAGTAAAGCCCTCAGAACCACACCCCTGACTACCATTATTAATCCATTGACTAGGGTTGGGTCTTACAATCCAATTACCTCTTCAAGGCCTCACATTTCAATGACCATAATAGGATTTCCCACCCTGAACAGTTACAGTGGCAGTTAAGCTTCTTATATGTGAACTTTGGGGGACACGATTTAATCAATCCATAGCAGTAGTTCTATCTCTAGTTTTTTTGAGAAACCTCCATACTGTTTTCCATAGTGGCTGTTCTAATATAGATTCTCACAAACGAGATATAAGAATTCTTTCTCTGCATCCTCACCAGCATTTATTTTGTCTTTTTTTTTTTTTTTTCCCCCTTTTTGTCTTTTTTCGTGACCGGCAACGGATCGCAACC
>NW_007728832.1:22034-23320 GCF_000696425.1 Galeopterus variegatus
CTTTGGCTATTTGGGTTTTTGTGTTGTTGCATACAAGTTTTTGGATTGTTTTTTCTATATCTGTGAAGTATGTCATTGGTAGTTTGATGGGGATTGCATTGAATCTGTAAATCACTTTGGATAGTATGGTCCTTTAACAATATTGATCCTTCCAATCCATGAACATGGATTTCACAGAAATACAGAGTAGAATAGTGGTTACTAGAGACTAGTAAGGGGCAGGAGGAGAGAGGGTGAGAAGAGGATGGTCAATGGCTACAGAATTTCAGACAGATAGGAAGAATAAGAGCTAGTGTTCTATAGCAACATAGGGAGACCACGGTCAGTAATGAATTGCTGTATAACTTCAAGTAGCTAGTTAAGAGAATGATGAATGTTCCCAGCACAAAGAGGTGACAACTGTTTGAGATGATGGATATGCTAAATATCCTTATGTGGTCACTGTGCATTGTATAAATGTACCCAAATATCACATTGTACCCCATGAATATATACAATTATCATGGATCATTGAAGAAAAAATAANATTTTTTCATATACCTGTTGGCCATTTGTATGTCTTCTTTTGAGAAATGTCTATTGAGCTCATTTGCCCATTTTTTAATTGGATCTTTTTTTTTCTTATTGAGTTCTTTGAATCTTTCTATATTCTGGATATTAATCCCTTGTGGGATGGATAGTCTGCAAATATTTTCTCCCATTTGGCAAGTTGTCTTTTCACTCTGTTGATTGTTCCTTTGCTGTGTGGAAGATTTTTAGTTTTATATAACCCCATTTGTTTATTTTTGTTTTTATTACCTGTGTTTTAGAAGTCTTATTCATAAAATCTTTGCCCATTCCTATGTCCAGAAGCATTTCCCCTGTTTTCATCTAGCAGTTTTATAGTTTTGAGTCTTACATTTAGGTCTTTAATCCATTTTGAGTTGATTTTGGTATATAGTGAGAGATGGTGTCTATTTCTTTCTTTAACATATGGATCTCCAGTTTTCCCAGCACCATTTATTGAAGACACTATTCTTTCCCCAATATATGTTTTTGGCTCCTTTGTCAAAAATGAGTTGGCCATAGGTATGTGGATTTATTTCTGAATTCTATATTCTATTCCATTGGTCTATGTATCTATTTCTGAGCGAGTACCATGCTGTTTTGATTACTATAGCTTTGTAGTATATTTTGAAGTCAGAGAGTATGATGACCCTTACTTTGTTTTTTTTGCTCAGAATTTCTTTGGCTATTTGGGTTTTTGTGTTGTTGCATACAAGTTTTTGGATTGTTTTTTCTATATC